>NC_091160.1:47642271-47737271 GCF_040958095.1 Procambarus clarkii | reverse complement strand
AGATGTTGTTGTCTTGCCTATATACTGAGTTTTTTGAGGCTTACAGTCCCCAAGAGGGCATTTGAAGGCATAGACGACGTAGGTCTCTTTTAAAGCGTTCTGCTTTGTGTCTGGAGAGTTTCTCATGAGTAGCTGGCCGCTTTTTTGGTTTTATAATAAATTGTCAGTTGTATCTTCTGATTTTTGTCTGTAGGGATAACGTTTCTACTAACAATATCTTTCAGGACCCTTTCCTCCGTTTTATGGGCTGTGGAAAAGAAGTTCCTGTAAAATAGTCTAATAGGGGGTATAGGTGTTGTGTTAGTTGTCTCTTCAGAGGTTGCATGGCGTTTCACTTTCCTTCTTATGATGTCTTAAACGAAACCATATATATATATGTCGTACCTAGTAGCCAGAACTCACTTCTCAGCCTACTATGCAAGGCCCGATTTGCCTAATAACCCAAGTTTTCATGAATTAATTGTTTTTCGACTACCTAACCTACCTAACCTAACCTAACCTAACTTTTTCGGCTACCTAACCTAACCTAACCTATAAAGATAGGTTAGGTTAGGTTAGGTAGGGTTGGTTAGGTTCGGTCACATATCTACGTTAGTTTTAACTCCAATAAAAAAAAATTTACCTCATACATAATGAAATGAGTAGCTTTATCATTTCATAAGAAACAATTTAGAGAAAATATATTAATTCTGGAAAACTTGGCTTATTAGGCAAATCGGGCCTTGCAAAGTAGGCCGAGAAGTGGGTTCTGGCTACTAGGTACGACATATATATATCTATATATATATATATATATATATATATATATATATATATATATATATATATATATATATATATATATATATATATATATATATATATATATACTAGCAGTACATGGCCACGCGTTGCTGTGGCTCAACGACGCATGTGCGCTGCTGAGCCACAGCAACCTTCCCTTTCCCCAAGTCCTCTCCACCATTACCCCCTCACCCGTCTCCTCGTCCTCCCCACCATTCTCCACTCCACCATCCCCTCTTCCTTCCCACCATGCCCCACTCCCCTGTCCCTTTGTCCTCCTGACCTTTCTCCATTCCCCCATTCCCTCGTCCCCACCATCCCAAACTCCCCCGTCCCCTCGTCCTTCCCCACCATTACGCCCCCCCCCCTCTCCCTAGGAAATGTATATGTTAATCTCTCAGAATGTTCGGTAATACGTTTATTGCTTGTGATGTGTGTCTATGTATGTATTAACACGATGTACTGAACGGGGTGAGAATAGTTCGAGCTACATCATCCCTTTGTGTGTATTTTACCTCAATAAACGTATTTCTATTTCAATTTCCAATTTCTTGAGAATTGACTTGAGAATGGTCCAGGACGGACCGAAACGTCGTCGTCCCTTCAACTTCTAGTGTGTGGTCTGGTCAATTTCCAATTTCAATTTCCCCCTCCCTTGTCGCCTCGTCATCCCCACCATTCTCCACTCCCTCGTCCGATGCCTTCCCAAATGGTCTGATGTTCACATCAGAAAATTGGTAACATCAAGTGTTTTGATGTTCCCATCACTAAAATATAAGAAAAACAGTTAAAAAATTAAATGAAAATATGAAAAAAAATAGAAATAAACTATTCTCACTTAATGAACGGTCTGATAAGCAACACAGCTCAATTCCAACGCAATTCACACACAATAATTAAATCAAAATTAAAATAAATAAAAATCTCGGAAAATTCAGTTTATTAGTGCAATCTGAAACATTGAAATGGAATTGTAACATCTAGTATAGCATGTGTGTTGCTCTTTCATGCAACAGATGGCGCTGTTTTTTAAGAAAACCATAGTTTTAGCCGTCACAGGAGTGGCATCTATATAGTAGGTACATAAAAAGACACGCCTATTCGAATGCAACGATCTGTCAAAATTTCAAAGCAATCGGTAAAAAGGTTTCGAAGATTTCCCTCACATGAAAAAAACAGTTTTTCAGAAAAACCATGTTTGTTTACCATCACAGACGTTACATCTATATAGTATGTATATAAAAACTTGCTCGGATTCGAATGGAACGTTGTGTGAAAATGTCAAAGCAATCGGTGAAGTACTTTCGGAGATTAGCGATTTTGAACAAATGAACATTTCCATTTATTTATATATATATATTTATATTATTAAATATGACCGAAAAAGTAAGATTAATAATTCTAACACAATTATAATTAATAATTCTAGAATTATTAATCTTACTTTTTCGGTCATATTTAATAATATGTCTACAGGAAAGACTGCTACCAAAATATACTAATATATATATATATATATATATATATATATATATATATATATATATATATATATATATATATATATATATATATTATATGTGTGTGTGTGTCGTACCTAGTAGCCAGAACGCACTTGTCAGCCTACTATGCAAGGCCCGATTTGCCTAATAAGCCAAGTTTTCATGAATTAATTGTTTTTCGACTACCTAACCTACCTAACCTAACTTTTTCGGCTACCTAACCTAACCAAATCTATAAAGATAGGTTAGGTTAGGTAGGGTTGGTTAGGTTCGGTCATATATCTACGTTAATTTTAACTCCAATAAAAAAAATTGACCTCATACATATTGAAATGGGTAGCTTTATCATTTCATAAGAAAAAAATTAGAGAAAATATATTAATTCAGGAAAACTTGGCTTATTAGGCAAATCGGGCCATGCATAGTAGGCTGAGAAGTGCGTTCTGGCTACTAGGTACGACATATATATATATATATATATACATACATGTCATGCATATATATTAATCAATAAGCATTTTATTATTAGCTTTAATTGATCACAAATTATCATTATATATAAAACTTATTGATCACACACATTTAATGATCATTAATATAATATATAATCTTAAATTAGGGATCACTGAATATGTATGATTAATAGGTTCTATATGTATAATGATAACTGGTGATCATCCTCGTTTTCCACCAGTCGGTTGCCAGTTGTTCTTGACGGATTGTGTAATCCCAACACTGGTAACTGTTCGGATACACAGGATACACAGCCAACAGTGTTACTGAGAAGTGAGTACAAAGTGAAGTAATGGTATTACAGTATGTTAAAAGAAGTGGTAGTTGAAGGTGTAATGGAGGTGGCAATTGTTATTCCAGTTCCTGATTGGCACTGTACTTTATAAGATGTGGAAGGGTTTTTAGCACAGGTTGGTACAAGAACTACCTGCTTCACATTAACCACTTTGATAATCAAAGTGTTCTTCACTATCACAAGTAAAGTGTAAACTTGGGGCCATTGGTCGTTCCTGAGGTCATATGTAGTACTTGGTGCAGTCTAAAGGGTCAAGGGCCTGCACGACCCCTGGATGACAATATAGAACACACGAGACTTTGCAGGAAGCTTCCTCGTCGCTGGTGCAGGTCACACCGTCGAAGTAGAAGTTCCTCGAGGGGCAGGTAAATGCCACGTCAAGAACACCCTCAATGCTGACATAGTATATGCTGCAACTGAATTCGTCGCTGATCATGCTGTAGGAGTCGTTGCAGGTGATGAGGCAGGCAGGCAGCCAGGATGCGGGCAGTAGCTTCACAACCTTCCTAAGGTGTGGGGAAGCAGTCAAGCTCTTATGGGTCCAAGAAGTTGTCACTTGGGCAGGCAAGAGCGTGGTCTGCAGGAATACCATCATCAATACAGTGTGTTAAGACCCCCAGGTAGCTCTGTGAGATAAGTCTACCATGTGAGAGTTATTCTACCCACCAGACTAGAGGTAGGAGTCAGGGGAAAGGAAATAAATTAAGTAAACGTCAGTGAATTATGACTAAATAGAGACAAGCAGAAGAGCATCTTATAGAAGCTAGCTGAAATGTGATGCCAACATTTTGTTATGTGACGTGACGTGGACAGAGGTCGTAACGAGTCACTTGAGTTGTGGTTTAGTGTTTGAGTGAAGGCTACGTGTAAAACGTGTGAGGAAGCTGCCGAGGACGATATATGACGTTTCTATGAGATCGTGAACGATATTAGGAACGGCCTGAAGTCGACATGGTGGTCGTGACCTGTGTGGACCCTAATGTGAGATATCCTTTGAGTGGAGGAAATTTAGAAGGTGTTTCTGTGTGAAACCTTCAGGTGATTTCGTATGCTCAAGTCAGAACTGTGAGAGGCATTTACAGACAATCCAAGAGCAATTTGTGAACGATTGAGCGCTTTATTTGGGGAGTTGCAGGCAGGCGTTGTGTCAACAGCTTTCTGCAGTAAGATTCAATTAGATTATACTAGTGTTTGTTATTGATCCATCGTGTGCCAAGCGATCGAAGAACACGTTTATGAATATAGGTTAGATATTTTATGAAGATAGTGAGAGTATATAATGAGTTAGAAATGATGGGACAATATCGAGGGAAGAGCGACACATGCTTGCTTGCCTGAGGTCAGTGAGTGACTGAGGTGGGAAGAGCCCCATCGGAGAATGATTTCAGTGTGGGCTTGTCCAGAAGTGGGTAGTTCCCATCTCAGTAAGACTGGTGTGGAGTGAGACGTCGCATGGCGAGATTTAGAGTTAACATTTGAAATTTGTTAAACAGATAAACTGTAAACAAATTACAAATTTAAAGTTTGTAACATTTAAATTTGTAATTTGTTTTATTAGGAAAACATGTTATTATAGTATGGTAATGGAATTACAGGTTTGTGTAGGGAATAAGTTCGTGGAGGAACTTCGTGTCTGGTGAAGATTATATGGTGGAACTTCAAGTATGGAGTTAAACTTCAGTGGCAGTGAGGAACTTCGAGTGTAGTGAAGCTACACATTTTTTTGTGAAGCCGCATCGAGGAACTTCACAGGTATTGAATGGGATTTCAAGTAGCAGCAAATATTGAAGAGACTGCAGGAATATCTACCTGAGTTCGAGGACCCAGAGACAGATGTTCTTAGTGGTGGGCCTCAGGACGTGGAACAAAGGATTGTATGGACACCATTATATGTATGAGGGAGTGCTTGAATGCATAGGGCATGAGTGATGCAATGTAAGGTGAGAAAGTGAGTATTTTTCTTATAGGCGATATTTTATATGCAAATTACCCAGCCACAAGTAGTGAAAGGCAAAAGGCTGAGGACGGAAATTGAGCAGCAGCCTAGTGCAGTTTATTTGGTGAAGAACTGATATTATATTAATGTGGTTATGGTTTGTAGAATCCGATGATACTGTGTTTTATTATTGCTTTATTCTTTGTATTTTCGTGTAATAAATGTTTGTCTGTAGACAACTGATTTTTGCTCTTATTCTAGTGAGGCTTTCCAGGAAGAGAGAGACAGAGACAGAGAAAGAGAGAGAGAGAGAGAGAGAGAGAGAGAGAGAGAGAGAGAGAGAGAGAGAGAGAGAGAGAGAGAGAGAGAGAGAGAGAGAGAGAGAGAGAGTGAGAGGGAGAGAGACAGACAGACAGAGAGCAAGAGAGAGAGAGAGAGGATTGCGGATCGGTTCACAGCGAACAATAATATCATGAAGAGGAATTCGAAGATCAGCCTAAAATAAGGAGAGTGTAGGGGAGTCACAGTGGCTCGATGTGGTATGTATTCATGACCAATTAGCCAGATTGGAGCCGTTTCCCCAAGTAAAGATGACGTTGAACCCCTCTCCGAGTATACAACGATTTCAGGGTGATCCTCCAATATGCACTCCTGTGTCCATTACTGATTGCTTGACGACAGCAGCAGCAGTGGTTGATCTTATTTTATCAGGGAAGTGGTAGGAGTCTCTGTTCGTTAGTAAGTAAAGTTCAATATTAAGTTTATAAAATCCCCGACCCCTGATAAGTGGTAATAGTTGGTACAGTTCATAGGTCAGGTACGTCAAGAGGACTTTACCCAGTACAGTCAAGTCGACAGGAGTCTTGCTGGTGAGTCCTGACGGCACACACCACCTGGGTGACGGATAAATATTTTATGATATTGTTATGGCACTGTTTTACCAGATAAAATATATAATTCCTGTTGTCGGGGACTGGAAGCCTGTATTTAGGCTTGTCGAGGTCCTTCTCATTGTCAGCTGACAGACAAAGCCGGATGTAACTCCATTACAATTGCCCAACACTCCAGTACCTATTTCACAGCTAGGTGAATAATCATAAGGTGAAAGGTCTCCCTACGTTAACTACTGATCATCCCAAGGATGCAACCCACAACAATAGCCTAACTCCCGGGAACCTATTTACTGCTAAGTGAACAGATGCATCAGGTGAACGGAAAAGTGCCCAACCTCGGATATATATATATCGCCTAAATGGACTACACTCCACGTTGGGTAGTGATATATGCATATCATACGAATATCGATTTTCACGAGAACAAAATGATGTTTGCTGTGTTGTAATTATATTCCATATATTTTGTCGCATCCTTGTGGCAAGGTAGCAGAATCAATACTTTCTGTATGTGCCTTATTATTCTGTATGTGCCTGCCCGAAACGCTTTGCGTAATAGTGGCTTTAGGCATTGTATGTACTAGCTCTATCTACAAATCCATCAATGTTTGTATCACACCTTGTATGTATGTACTTTACCTGAATAAACATTTGAATTTGAATCTTTGTATGTGTTCATTTGAATATATCTCTTCTACCTCCCCATTTTTACAGTTGTGTGGAATTGGTAGATGTGCACAACATATTCTGTGATCCATGACATTGAGCATACACGTCACAAAGGATAAATTCAAAACCTCCTTAAAGGTTCACGTCTCCTGAAAGATGAGACGTGAACCTGAGGCAGGAAGCATTTCGTCACAATTTGCCGGACAATGACCCTGGTCGTGTCCTGGGGCCCATTTTGTTCCTCATCGTTAAAGCAACGATAAGAAGACTGCGTTCGATCACGTTGGACGAGATGTACACCTGACGTTGGACAGCTGCTGGACCACCGGGCTCCACTGCAGGTGTATTTTGGGTGGAGGAGTGTACTGTAGCAGCTGCAGCCTTGGTGCTGACACTAAATGCGGGTGTCGGCAACACCAGGCCGGAGGAAGGGACCCCATTCAAATTCAAGTATTTTTATTGAGAGAAGAAAAAAACATCTCAGAGAGATAGAGTAGCTTAGGCTATTTCTACCCTCCCCCCCCCACCCCCCTTCCCCCGTGTTAGGCTGTGTCATGCAGTCAACCGACCCTTCACACAGGTAAAAAATATGATTAAAGAACGGGCAACATTGTATGTTATATTATTGACGACCTGTTGCTTAATTTAAGGGCCACGAAGGCACTTACGCTGGTTGTCTCCAGGCGTTCCTTTGGAGGGTAAAACGCATAGCCTCGCGGCTAGAGTTACGTTGTCTGTCATCTCTTTACTGTACGAGTCAACGCAATTTACGCTTATTCCGGACCTTTAGACAGTGCAGTACCTTTTGACCTCACCTGGCCACAATGGGTTCCTCCCACTATTGTCACCATGTCGAAACTTACACTGCGATAAGCCTCCGGGTATAAGTATTGGCTCCAAAGCAGACGCTGTCGCAGTAGACACCTGCACCCATAGCACACCTGCAGCCACAACGATACACCAGTTTACCAATCTCGTCTGGTGCCAGATAATTCACAGTAGACCCCGGTTGTCCAATAGCCGTACCACATCAGGTGTCCAGCGTCAGGTGTCCAGCGTCAGGTGTACAGCGTCAGGTGTCCAGGTCGTCCAACATGATCAAGCGCAGTCTTCTCATCATTGTCCTGGCGGTGAGGAACAGTATGGGCCCCAGGACGCTCCCAGGGGCATTATCGGGGGCCAGTTAGTGATCCTTATTTTGGGCCTTAATTATTAATTTGGGTTTCATTAATTTGTGTCATTAGTTTGGATCTCATTAGTTTGGTTCTCAATTATGAATGTGAGTTTTAATAGCTTGGATCTTAATTATTAGTTTGGGTTTCATTAGTTTGGGTTTCATTAGTTTGGGTTTCATTAGTTTGGGTTTCACTAGTTTGGGTTTCATTAGTTTGGGTTTCACTAGTTTGGGTTTCACTAGTTTGGGTTGCACTAGTTTGGGTTTCACTAGTTTGGGTTGCACTAGTTTGGGTTTCATTAGTTTGGGTTTCATTAGTTTGGGTCTCATTAGTTTGGGTTTCATTAGTTTGGGTCTCATTAGTTTGGGTTTCATTAGTTTGGGTCTCATTAGTTTGGGTCTCATTAGTTTGGGTCTCATTAGTTTGGATTTGATTAGTTTGGGTTTCATTAGTTTGGGTCTCATTAGATTGGGTTTCACTAGTTTGGGGTTCATTAGTTTGGGTTTCTTATTTTATGTGGGAAAACAGACTCGTGGGATTTATATATTTAATAATTCATATATATATTTATTTATAATTAATTTCTCTATTTCTTACGTTAACTTATTTTTTTCGATAGCAGACTGTATGATATTAAAGTGGACTGTATGATCTTAAATTCCCACAAATCGTTTCCTACACAAGCTTTATTAAAGTATATATGCTATCAATCAAAATTATCGATTGGTAGACAAGCACTACAATGTTAAGACTGCACATGTTAAGTGAATAAAATGGAACAAATTCAGCTTATCTGTATAATTGTTATAGCCTGGTCAACCAGATATGATCATGAAAGAACACGCCAACCGACACTCCTCGTGGGTGAGGCTACCGTCATCACATGTTACTTGTTGTACCAGGTAACTGTTGTTAATTCTTCTCCCCCTTCAATTTCACCTGTCAAATGGCACTCACAATAATAATCGTAACCTATATATATATATGACAGCTATATCAGGGTAAATTATCACTATTTAATTAATTGATTTTTACTCCTTTAGGTGGCTCGTTTAGTGTTTTAACTGGTATCGTCAATCTGCCTACATTACTGGCCAGGAATGACTAGATAATATGGGGGTATAGGGTACGGAACACTTGTCAAAGATCGTCCTGATAACGGGACGTTTTTAGTCCCATAACACTGTGCCTAGAGGGAAATTTGAGGAGCTACAAGTGTGCTCCCAAGCGATACTCTGTTTTTGTTAAATTAATGGCCTCTCCCTTTTTCTCAGTTCGAGAGATTCTTCTCATTCTCGCCAGTTCTAATGCTGCCTTTTTATTGACAATGGGAGGTAGACTTTAGTTATTGGTAATTATATTAGATCCAGTTATAAACAATACTTTTTATTGATTCTAATGCTAGAATGGTGTTTTAAGAGGAATTCACAATATTATTAGCTGGTGAATTCAATGGCTACAAGGTAATGATTCCCCCCGCTTTCTTCCGAGGAAAATTCCACTGGAGCCTCGTTTTCTATGAATGAATTGGTTAGTACATGATGTCGTTTTTTTCCGACATCTTGAAAGACAGATTATTAAAAGATTCACAACTTTACTGTGGGAACCGACCTGTGAGATTTATATTTATTTAATTTATATGAATTTATATTTACGTTAATTTATATACTTCGATAGCAATTTGTATAATGATAAGTGGACTGTATTTCTGCAATAATCTCTTAATCTCACAAATCGATCCTCTACACATTAGGGGGGGTTTATATTTATATATATGCAGCCAATCAAACTACAGTAACTACATACATTGAAAAGGTTCCTTATCTTATAGTACAGCAGGTTAGTCCACCAGGTATAACTAGGGTGTAGACACCAAATTATCCTCTTTGAGGTAGCTTCCATATCACCCAGTAACTGGTGCACAAATCTTGCTTCCTCGTCTTGACCTGTCAAAAGTGCGCTAGCTGTGAAGCCAGAATCCTATATATGACAAGTATATCAGAGAAAACACTATACAGTACATGGAACATGAAGACCTGGCTTAATTACCTTTAGTTTGAGGCGATTTCGCGATCTAACCGGGTCACCCTATATCCTGACATTAATGGCCATAAATGAATGATAAACGGGTTTCGGATAGACACTTAACTTGAATTGTAGACATCGTGTTGGAGATGGTACCTTTGGTTTCCATAACACTACGTCCAAGTAAAATTAACAGGAGCCGTATTTGCTCCCGTGTGCCTCTGGTCTCGTATACACAATGGCTGTTTAACACTCCATACTATTGCCGTTACTGGCCGACATTGTCCAGAATGATAGGAGCCGAATTTGCTCCACACGTCTCGGAGGTGACACAACAATGGCTCCCTCCTTCCTCCCTCTGACGCCTGGCTTACATTGTCCAGATTTCAGAACGTGATAGAAGGGTCACATTTACTCTACTTTAATATTGATAATTAAGTTAATTTATATAAGATGTTTTTATGATGGTAAAGTCCAAAGACTTATGTATTTAAGAATAATTCCCAGCAGAATAGCTGGTGAATTATAATAGTATGTGGTGATGATATCCCGTTTTCTTAGACGGTAATTCCACTACAAGTTACGTTTTCTATGGGTAACTTGTTTATACAACACAGCTATTATCTGTATGATTATTAAATGGTGTCGGATTTTCCGACATTTACAAAGAGGCGATAATATTCGACAAAATCATTCTTCCGAGCACTTTTGAAGCAGTATACATGGATATGTTAGGGGGGCAAAGTGTTTAAGAGTACAATCAGTGGAAATAAGTTTTGTTAACAAAAGTGTACACAAGTGGAATGGGTATAGCAATGAGGAAATATATGAAATATGTTGTATGATGGTGTGTGGAGTTATGGAATGGGTTAAACACTGTACTCTGAGGTGGCATAGGCAACTTAGAGGTTGCCTGAGACCTGCTTAACAATAAGTGTGTACTGGAGTGAAATGAAGGTATTATATATGGGAGAGGTAAAAAGAGTCATGATATCTTGTAACAGAAGCGTGGAACAATATATATGAGACAGACTGGAGGGAGGGGTGAGAGTGTTTTAGGGAGTGAAGGAAATGGTATAGCGCCTTGGGCGGATTGTTTGCTTGTTGGGGATTGGTTATCTTGGGTGTCTGGCTTGACCTTCTCATAACTGTTCTGTGAGTGGCGCAGGTCTAAGGTGTGTTTGAGAGAAGCCATTGGTTCATTTGATTTGAGAGGTGGAGCCTATGGATTCCCTCTACAGTGTTTCTTGGGAGAGTAGCATTAGTGTATCTCTGGCAACGGAAGGGAGTTGAGTGAGTAGTGTTAGGTGTGGAATGGAGGAATTTGGGAATTGCATTACACTCACTAGTTATGGATTTCGTAAGGTTCCAATATAAGAAGTAAGTACTTGTCCGCTGTGATCCAAAAGTATTATCAACCAAATTGCCTGAGATAGGAATTTGATTGCCAAGGATGTACCTTATTTTGTGAAATAACTAAATTTTTTAATGAATTAAAAATACCATTCTTTCAATCACGTGTTCTCCTTGTCTGTGAATAATCATGATGAGTATTTACATTTGTTAGTACACTCCTTGATTTGTTTCACTAGATTGAAGTTCAATAATCCTTTCCCTCATTAATTGAAAGTAAGCGAATAGTATGGCGTTTATTAAGACGCTATACAAGCCCATGAAGACTTGCATAATATAATATAATATAAATTTTAAGACGTATAACTTTCCTCTCCCTCACTCAGGTCGTGGCCACCGCCTGGATGGTCCAGAATGACGCCTGTTTACCGGACTGTAATGGAAAAACTCTTGGAGATAAAGTCCCTGACCCCTTGAACTGCACCAATTATTACATCTGCTTGGGGGACGGTATAGCCTCAGACCACTCTGTGCCCTGCCCGGACAGTCAATATTTTGACCCAAATGGATTAAAATGTGACGTCATGCCTCCGGACGGTTGTGAAGCCGCCTGTCAGCCGCCAGACTGTCACATCACCTGCAACGGCTCCTTCAGCTTGATCAGTGATCCATTCGACTGTGGTACATACTATATTTGTATTGCTGGTCAACCAACACAGACACTTCACTGTGACCCAGACACCTACTTCAACGGTGTAAACTGTGTCGATGACAAGGAAGTTTGTTGCACAGTCTCGTGTGTTCCCTACTGTCAGCCAGGGATCGTGCAGGCCCCCGACCCCACAGACTGCACCAAGTACTACATATGCGTTGAAGAGGGAGCTGTGGACCCAAACTTACACTTTTCTTGTGATAGCGATGAACACTTTGACTACCAATCTGGTCGATGTGTCTCAAGTGCTTCCTGTACCAACTTGTGCTCTGGTGGATCGTCTACAACAACAACAGGAGTAACAACCACAACAACCACAAGCACCGACTGCGTAGACTCGCTTACCTGTGAGGCTCCAGGCAACTTCCCAAAGTGCAGCTCTTGTCATCAAGAATATTTCCAGTGCTCGGGTGCTGGAGCTCAAGGTGTTCCTAACACGTGCCCAGGAAACTTAGTGTTCAACACAGTACCTGACTACCCTTACTGCATCCTTCCCAGCAACTGTCCTTATCACCTCTAACTATTAACAGTCTCCGTGGTGTAGTGGTAAGACACTCGCCTGGCGTTCCGCGAGCGCTATGTCATGGGTTCGTATCCTGGCCGGGGAGGATTTACTGGACGCAATTCCTTAACTGTAGCCTCTGTTTAACGTAACAGTAAAATGTGTACTTGGATGAAAAAACGATTCTTCGCGGCGGGGATCGTATTCCAGGGACCTGCCCGAAACGCTACGCTTACTAGTGGCTGTACAAGAATGTAACAACTCTCGTATATATCTCAAAAAAAAAAAAAACTATGAGTTATTCCTGCCTCTCAGGAGGGAAGAAATACCCTAAGCTACTCTGTCCTTTTAAGATGTGTTTCATTATCTCAATAAATTTACTTGAACTTGAATTCCTGCCTCTTTTCTGGCATGCTTTCTGTGATTGTACCGTAGTAGTCCTGCCTCTACGACCAGCAATATCCTGGCCTGCTGTACCCTGCTAGTCCTGCCTCTACGACCAGCAACATCCTGGCCTGCTGTACCCTGCTAGTCCTGCCTCTACGACCAGCAACATCCTGGCCTGCTGTACCCTGCTAGTCCTGCCTCTACGACCAGCAACATCCTGGCCTGTTCCTACAACCATCACTGACTCTGACATCCTCTTGACTTGCTTCAACTACATGTCTTACAATCTGCAACCACTACCCACTACCACCGCCCTTACAGCTAACCCGCCCTATTAAAATTATCAAGTCCTAAGTATTATTGAAAGAGATATCTGTCAATGACAATTAGGAAAGAACTTGTCCATGCAGGAAAGATCTATGAAACGTACTGAAGATTTCTACACAATAATTCATTGCTGAAATTCAGCCACATTATTACAACATCATTTGACAGGGATTATATTTGTGACTTTAATATATGATTTAAACAGCTTTTGTTTACAAGCGTTTATATTAATTTAAGGCATTTTCTCCTGATAATTTCTAACTTTACCTTCAACAAAGATGTTGTTAGATAACATTAACATTGTGTTTTCTAAGATTGTTTTTAGTAAAGTCTTGAAGATGGTTAACAATACTGTACAAATGAGTTTATTCACTGTAAAGTCTAATAAATCAGTCGTGCTTTCGATGACCAAACTACACACCAGAAGATGATGAGACGACGACGTTTCGGTCCGTCGTGGACCATTATCAAGTCGATTGAGATGGGAGCGACATTAATTGATTGATGAAGATTAAGTCACCCAAGAGGTGGTACGGGCATGAATAGCCCGTAAGTGGTAGATTTTGTTTTTAGTAAATGTATACTGTGTGCTGAGGTCACATTTAATCGTCAGGCTGCTAATGAGGTATAGGATACTGCTTGACAGTATTTATGAGGGTGTCCAGCTGCTGGACACCCTTTTTGACCAGAAGAGTGGCAATGTTGACGGCTTTAGGGTGATTACTGCAAGATTCAGGGACTCTTAAAGCTCTTCTAAGGTCGTTTGTCGCTTCACATTCCAGAAGATAGTGAAGTAGTGGCTTCTCTGTGACTGGCAGAAGATGCATTCCCAGTCTCTGGGAATTCACCAAAATCCCAGTTGCATCTGTAACCTAGACGTAGTCTATATATACTGCTATATATTTCCTTGTGATGGGAGTGAGTTGATGTTTTAGATTCAGCTATTCGGAACAAAATGTTCCAAGTAGCACGGGGTATGGTGATCCCGTAATGGACTTACTGGCACAGGACCGGGCTGTAGCTCTGGGGAGAGAGATGATGTTTTTGTTTTAGAATTAGCCACTCAGAATGAAATGTCCATATAGCACAGGCTATAGTGAGCCCACGATTGAGTTCGGCTATTCGCACTAACCTTGTTACTGTGATATTTTGGTCAAAACTTTAAATGGAGGAGGGGTTTTCTCCGTTTCTTCCGCTACTTTTCTGCTTCTGTTTTAGTGCATTGGTTTTAGTCTTGTTTTAATAACATTATCTTGGTGGCAAATATGGATGCACAGTGTTCACTACTGTGTACCACTCTGCAACCGATTTTTTAATCAGTGTAATCGCTGTGGATTTTGCATCTAATGTAGCTGCTCTCGTTTGGTTAATGTTGAGTTTGATGCGCAGGGCTTCGGTTGCTTCACATTCCAGTAAGTAGTGCAATAGTGGCGCCTCTGCATCTGTTCCACAGATATGACACTTTAACTATTGGGTTCATTACCTCCCAGCAGTACTTGTAACCAAGTCAGTCTGTGTATGACTACTGCAATGTCTCTGGATATCTTTTTGCCAGGCTTGAAAGAATAGTACCCAGTGGCTTGTTCGTGCCACATCGCAGTGGATCTTCCATCCGCTAGTTTGGTTCGGTGGCGACTTTTGATAGTTCGGAGTAATTTCTTCTTGATTTGCTCCTTAATCTGTGAAAAACTTGGAGGAATTTTAATCTGAACAGGTAGAGCAGTGGCAGTTTTTACTTGTGTCTGCCTTTTCATTACCATCTATGTCAATGTGACTAGGTATCCAATTTAGGGTCATTGACAGCCCTAGATTGTGTGCTTCTTTTCCTATATGTAGGATTTATGTGATGGGCTGTATATTATCTCTGTGATGGCTGGATAACAATGCCTCGCGTTAAGGTTTAGAGTCGGTATGAATGATGACATCATGTAAATTATTTTAAATTGCATAATTTATGGCCTCCTTCAGGGCATATATTTCTGTTTGCAATGTTGAGCACCCACTGTTCATGCTCCAGTAAGCTTCATGGCTGTTAGCTGTCCCCGTTGTGTAGTGGTTAAGACGTTCTCCTGGCGTTTCGCGAGCGCTGTGTCCTGGGTTCGTATGCTGGCCGGGGAGGATTTACTGGGCGCAAATCCTTAACTGAAGCCTCTGTTTAACTCAACAGTAAAATGCGGTACTTGGTTGTAAAACGATTTTTCGCGGAGTCGTATACCAGTGAACATAGGATTAAGGACTTGCCCAAAACGCTACGAGTACTAGTGGCTGTACAATAATGTAAGAACTCTTGTATATATAAATAAATAAAAAAATTAATAAATAAATTAGTGAAAACTGCTGCCCCATCAGAACCTCTTTCTTGATCAACTGATCCATCTGTGAGGATGCGTGTCGTTGTTGGTCTAGAGATGGTTTCCATTTGTTGTTCTATGACTGCTTTGAGCCTCTGCGAGTCACATGCTGATTTTTTAACTGGTAATCTTACAATCATTATCATTAGACTCGATTCTTCCCATGAAGGAGGCTGCCGAAAGTGCAGATATGGTCCATCTTTTTTTATTTTAATAGTACGTTTCAAGTCCACTTTCTCTATAACCTTGGCCGGAATATCGGTCCATGCACTTATTCTATATTGAAGGTTTGGGAGCGAGAGAGGTTCGGGCATTAAGTAAGGCAAGAGTGAGAGTGTAACACTGTAAAGTGTTTGGTTTAGTTTAATACATACATAGAGTACATGAGTCACAGACAAGGATCTGAGAGGCGCCAGTTGTCTGCCTGAGATCTCACACCTCTAAGCGTTAATGACCCAAAGTGACCTGAGGTCAGATCATGCGAATTTCACCTTGCTTCTACTAATCTCTTAGTTGGAGCCGGGTAGCCTTCAAACATGCCGACGTTTAAGGAGTGGCTTGGTAGAGTGCCGGAGGCTATCTACTTGTGGGCGGAGTTAGCTACTAGGTTCCGCAATATAAACTCGGAGAGCTATCCAGCAAGGAGGATTAACATTAAGACGACAGAGCAGACGAGCCAGCAGAGCAGAGAAGACGTCCCTAGCAGGGAGGCTGTCGGCCGGCAGGGGGCGAGACAGTCTCTGTCAAGCTACAGACCCCCCCCCCCCCTCTCTATTCAACTTAGACTCAGTCCTCGGTGAGTGAACATTTAGGTGACTTGGTCGTGTTTTACAAGTGTTGTGTGATGATCAGGGGCAGTCAAGTTGTAGTGTTCTCAGATTCTTGGATGATGACTCACTTTGAATATTAATCATTAACATTTTAATTGGATTGCTTAAGTTATGATACTTATCATGAAAAATATAATTGTTGAATTTATTATTTAAATGGTCTTTCACTGTGTTCCTTAGAGTTTTGAGTTGAGGTGAGAAAGCCTCTGTGATTACTGGTTTCATGATTTAATGAGTACATGTTTGGAGTTGATACATGGTACAGAGGGATCATACTAATAATGAACTCATGATAACATCCTTTGAGAATTTTGTGATACGTGATGATCTTGTATGTGATGATCTAGAATGGATGGTGGCAGCATTTCTTCTTCTTCTATCTACTCTTCTACTTCTACTATCTACTCTTCTACTTCTACCTATCTACACCTCCCCCTCCACCCTTCTCTAAACTCTCACTTTCAACTAATGAACCTCCTCGCTCCTCCCACCTCTCTCCCTCTCACCCCAAACCCTCACTAATTGCTTCACTATTCATTTCTTTCCTTTCGTTTTCTCTTATACGTTTGGGGCAATGATTCTGTATTCTAGAGTTCTCTCTAGAGTTTCGGGTAACTGATCAAGTGACGGCGCCTTGTAGTCTTAGCACCTAGGTAGTCAAATACCTAGGTTACAAGGTGTTGAACGAGAGAGGTTGCCTTAGGAACTCTGGAGGTGCTCTAGAATAGTTGGCTAACTGGGGACGGGATAACGGACTAGAGAGAGCCGTTTCCCCCGGCCTCGTTAGTTAACTGGGGGGTGGAATAATGGACAAGATAGAGCTATTTCCCCCACCCCCCCGTTACAAGAGGAGGAGCAGGTAAGAGAAGAAGGAAATTCCCAGAAGAAGGTAAGAGTAAGGCGAAAGGTAAGAACAAGAAGAAAGGTATGAATGGAATGGGTGTAATAATAGGAAGAAGGAAGAATGAGATGGGTAAGAGTAAGAGGAGGGTAAGAAAAAGGGGGCAGGATCAAGTCAGGTCACGAGTGTTAGAAAGGTTAGAGCATTTGAGTATATACTGTGAGAGGGAAGAGTCAACAGCAACAAAGCCAGGAGTGAGGTTCATGTTGGGAAGGTTGTGTATCAGAGTCGATTCAACAAGACAGCGTCTGTGAAGAGTAGAGGCGGGAAAGATTATTTTAGAAGAAAGATGATTAGAATGCCTAACTTTACAGAAGAGAGAAGTCGTGTTTTTCATTGCTCTCTGTAGATAAATAATGAAATGTAAATTATGTATTGTGCAGGACCAAAGGTGAAATTGAATTATTTTTCTTAATTTGTCTAATAAAAATAAAGATACAATGCATGTTGTGTTACAGCTGCAAAAAAGTAGCATCACAAGAGCATCACAGCTACAAACAACAATTCCGGGTGGCTCATTCCGAGTACAGGTTCTCGAGACCTATATGCGACACAGGCCCGCATGACCGTCAATATCCCCTCCCCCCCCCAACCACAACTTCCCATGCCTCACACTCTCCCAAAACACCCCTCCCCCCCCCCCGGCACGAGCGCACACGCATGCATACACCCAAACACACACCCACAAACACCCAAACACACACCCACAAACACCCAAACACACACCCACAAACACACACACCCACACACACAGTCGAGTCGAGTGGACTGTGTCGACTGGACAGTGGAGTCGAGCCAGCCGCGTGGGAGGGTCGCGCTCTATGATTATCGTCAATATTCTCGGGTTCATTAAACCTACAGTGACAGATCACAGATCTAGGGTGTAACAAAGTGTATAACCAGCATATGAAAGAAAAAAATATAGTGATATCACTAAAACTTTGTGTTAAACAGTGAACATTCGCCAGCACAGGCCACGTGGGAGGGCCACGTGGCTTTGTTTACATACTGGCACATAGAAGGGATATTTGGGACTATAGAGAATAGTGGTACAGTAAAGCAGTGAACTGAAACACAACAGATATAACGATAAAGTGACTGGCGTCAGAGCTCTGTGTTAGAGAAGAACTGCCGACATCAATCTACCAGCACGTAGTGAACACCACATGGGAGAGACCTCGTCATCCAGACATCTCTATTATTCACATGGTTGTGCGAACGGGAGGCTGACTGGAATGTACGCCGCTATGTCAATTATTCTGGTGTACAGAGGGAGGTAAAATATTATCAAATTCTTGTTCAGTATATCATATATATTTAAAATCTCAAAGTGGCTCATTCCGGGTAGAGGTTGACATTTAAGGGACCTTCGTGACACACGCAAGCACACGCATGCACGCATCAACACGAGTTCAGGGATGGCAAGTCCTGCCTCACAGGGTTACTTGAATTCTACGACCAGGCAAGAAAGGAATGGGTGGGCCGACTGCATATTTTTGGTTGTTGTTGTTGTTGTTGTTGAAGATTCGCTACCTGGAACAAAAAGTTCCAAGTAGCACGGGCTACATATTTTTGAATTGTCAGAAAGCCTTTGATACAGTACCACACAAGAGGCTAGTGAAAAAGTTGGAGATGCAGGCTGGAGTGAAAGGGAAGGTACTCCATTGGATAAAGGAGTACCTAAGCAACAGGAGACAACGAGTCACTGTGAGGGGTGAGGTCTCAGATTGGCTAGCCATTACAAGTGGAGTCCTGCAGGGGTCAGTCCTTGGACCTATACTATTTCTGATATATGTAAATGATCTCCCAGAGGGTATAGACTCGTTTCTCTCAATGTTTGCTGATGATGCAAACATTATGTGGAGGATTGAGACAGAAGATGATAGTTGGAGGCTACAAGATGACCTAGACAGACTGAGTGAATGGTCCAACAAATGGCTGTTGAAGTTCAACCCGAGTAAATGCAAAGTAATGAAACAAAGCGGTGGAAACAGGAGGCCAGACTCAGGATACAGAATAGGAGGTGAAGTACTTAATGAAACGGACAGAGAGAAAGATCTAGGAGTTGATATAGAACCAAACCTGTCTCCTGAAGCCCACATAAAAAGAATTACGTCTGCGGCATATGCGAGGCTGGCTAACATCAGAACAGCCTTCAGGAACCTGTGTAGGGATTCGTTCAGAATCTTGTACACCACATATGTAAGACCAATCCTGGAGTATGCGGCCCCAGCATGGAGCCCGTACCTTGTCAAGTACAAGACGAAGCTGGAAAAAGTTTAGAGGTATGCCACTAGACTAGTCCCGGAACCAAGTGGCATGAATTACGAGGAAAGGCTGCGAGAGATGGACCTTACGACACTGGAAGACAGAAGAGTAAGGGAGACATGACCTCTACCCACAAAATCCTCAGGGGAATTGACAGGGTAGACAATGATAAACTATTCAACACTAGTGGTATGCGAACACAAACAAGGGGACACAGGTGGAATGCGAGTACCCAAATGAGCCACAGGGACGTTAGAAAGAACTTTTTCAGTGTCAGTAGTTAACAAGTGGAATGCATTAGGTAGTGATGTGGTGGAGGCTGACTCCATACACAGTTTCAAGTGTAGATATGATAGAGCCCAGTAGGCTTAGGAATCTGTACACTAGTCGATTGACGGTTGAGAGGCAGGACCAAAAAGCCAGAGCTCAACCCCCGCAAGCACAATTAGGCTTGTACAATTAGGAGAGTACTGTTACGGTGTCGGAAAATCCGACACCATTTAATAATCATACAGATAATAGCTGTATTACCAGCAAGTTAACCATAGAAAACGTAACTTGTAGTGGAATTACCGTCTAAAGAAAACGGGATATCATCACCACATACTATTATAATTCACCACCTATTATGGTGGGAATTATTCTTAAATACATTAGTCTTTGGACTTTACCATTATAAAAACATCTTATATAAATTAACTTAATTATCAATATTAAAGTAGAGTAAATGTGACCCTTCTATCACTTTCTGAAATGTGGACAATGTAAGCCAGGCGTCAGAGTGAGGAAGGAGGGAGCCATTGTTGTGTCACCTCCGAGACGTGTGGAGCAAATTCGGCTCCTATCATTCTGGACAATGTCGGCCAGTAACGTCAATAGTATGGAGTGTTAAGCAGGCATTGTTGTGTCACCTCCGAGACGTGTGGAGCAAATTCGGCTCCTATCATTCTGGACAATGTCGGCCAGTAACGTCAATAGTATGGAGTGTTAAACAGCCATTGTTTATAACGAGACCAGAGGCTCACACGGGAGCAAATTCGGCTCCTGTTAATTTTACTTGGACGTAGTGTTATGGAAACCAAAGGTACCATCTCCAACACGATGTCTACAATTCAAGTTAAGTGTTCTTTCCGAAACCTGTTTATCATTCATTTATGGCCATTAATGTCAGGATATAGGGTGACCCGGTTAGATCACGTGGAAGCCTCAAACTAAAGGTAATTAAGCCAGGTCTTCATGTTCCATGTACAGTTTTCTCTGAAATACTTGTCATATATAGGATTCTGGCTTCACAGCTAGCGCACTTTTGACAGGTCAAGACGAGGAAGCAAGATTTGTGCACCAGTTACTGGGTGATATGGAAGCTACCTCAAAGAGGATAATTTGGTGTCTACACCCTAGTTATACCTGGTGGACTAACCTGCTGTACTATAGATAAGGAACCTCTTCAATGTATGTAGATACTGTAGTTTGATTGGCTGCATATATATATTAATTTAATAACCCCCCCTAATGTGTAGAGGATCGATTTGTGAGATTAAGAGATTATTGCAGAAATACAGTCCACTTAACATTATACAAATTGCTATCGAAGTATATAAATTAACGTAAATATAAATTCATATAAATTAAATAAATATAAATCTCACAGGTCGGTTCCCACATACGGTCACTATGGACCAATAACCGGGTTCTTGATGGATGAAATTTGTTAATTGTATCCGACCCAACGTCGGTAGTACGCTTTCAAGACTTTGCTATATAGTGCAATGAATAAATAAGAGGGGGGGATAAAGAAAACTATTCCCTTCACCAATATATTTACCTTCACCGTTAAAATATATTAAAAATAGAGTATTTCTTCACTTATTTACAGTGATGTCTGTCACTCAGGACACCAAAAGCGCTCACATGCAGTGTTCCCCAACCCCAGTGTTTCCACCACCCAGTACCTCACCCACTAGTATTGGAAAACACGGGCTAGTTCACGTGGGCCAGCCCACCGACACAGTATCACGAGGTACCTATACCCCACTATTGCTCTCCAGCCACTCGCTGGCAGAGGACCTCAGCCACACGCTGATCGGGGTCACAAAAAATCAATGCAGGGGTAGTGAGCTCCCTGGCAGGAGCCACTAGCGACCGGCTAGCAGCACTTCACAACAGGCTCCTCACTGTCGTCTATTACTCTCCCAAGCCAATCCCGGGGTTTGCCGATCTCCACTAAGGCCGGCCACACACGTGCAGTTTTAACTGACAGTTATGACTGTTCAGTTATAACTGTCACAGTTCAAACTGACGTCAGTTAAAAATGAAATGCACACACACACACACACAGGTCAATCCCTCAGTTTTACCATGGATTCCGAGGAGTACGATCTTGTCGCTCTTGGTGTATTCCTTGTAATGCTACAATCAAATAGAAAAAAGAAAACTAAGAAGCGTAAACAGTGGTGCAAAAAGTGGTTACTAAGGCGAAATCAATGTTCTGATATTTCTAATTTGCTATAGGCAACATCTTTCTTTGTGCGGTCATGATACTCTTCACTTTTAACTTGCCACAGGCAAGGTTCACATCGATAGAGTTCAATGAATTGAACAATCACTTAGTTTTGTTCACGTGCCATCATAAACTGCACTCACCGCTACCACATGTAGAAATGAGAAGTTGAGAACTGTACAGTTACGAATCCCCACACACGCTCAGTTCAGTTACTCCTTTCAGTTAAAAATATGGAACATTGCATTTGTCGCAGTTTAACTGTACAGTTCTGTTGAACTGACGAAATGAGCAACTGAGATACCCACACACGTGCAGTTTTAACTGAACAGTTATAACTGTCAGTTAAAACTGCACGTGTGTGGCCGGCTTAACACTGCGTAATCAGCAGCAGCTAACACACTGCTTCAGATCGGCGGCGGCTTACTTAATCGTCTTCCAGGACCAAGTTCAGAGAACGTGGATTGCCCAAGTTATACTGCCTTCCTCAGTACGACGGCCTACACACGTTACCTCTGTTTACATGAAACGTCATCAGTTAACAGGACGGTACTCTGGGGAAACCAGGAGGTAACACTTACTCACTGGGGAGTTGACATTATGCTCCGTAGCACAATGTACATGGCGCTGATCTTGATACGCCCACCACCAGAGGTCATCCACAACACCTCTCTGTCTGACCAAGGTAGGAAACCAAAGCCATTTGCCGCTGTCAATTATCTATTGCCACCACCAATAGATGGCGTTGTCTACGTATCATCCAGTATCAGGGGTTTTCGAGTGCAGATTTATAGATGGCGCTGGAATTGCCACTCTACACTCCGACCAAGGTGACGATACCGTAACACACACACAACTCCTTTTTTTGGAGCTTGTAGCTGAGTGGACAGCACGCAGGACTCGTAATCCTATGGCCCGGGTTCGATTCCAGGCGTCGGCGAGGAACAATGGGCAGAGTTTCTCTCACCCTGTTACCCTTGTTACATAGCAGTAAATAGGTACCTGGGAGTTAGACAGTTATTATGGGCTGCTTCCTGGGAATGTCTGTGTGTGTGAAAAATAATTAGTTTGGAGGTAGTAACAATTGATCAATTAACTGTCGAGAGGCGGGCCGAAAGAGCAGAGCTCAACCTCCACAAACTAAGTAAATACAACTAGGTGAATAAACACACACACACACGCGCACACACACACACACACACCCACACACACACACACACACAGGGGCCTCGGGGCCTCGTAGCCTGGTGGATAGCGCGCAGGACTCGTAATAATGTGGCGCGGGTTCGATTCCCGCACGAGGCAGAAACAAATGGGCAAAGTTTCTTTCACCCTAAGTGCCCCTGTTACCTAGCAGTAAATAGGTACCTGGGAGTTAGTCAGCTGTCACGGGCTGCTTCCAGGTGTGTGTGTGTGTGTGTGGTGTGGGGGAAAAAAAAAAAAGTAGTTAGTAAACAGTTGATTGACAGTTAAGAGGCGGGCCGAAAGAGCAAAGCTCAACCCCCGCAAAACACAACTAGTAAACACACACACACACACACACACACACACACACACACACACACACACACACACACACACACACACACACACACACACACACACACACACACACACACACACACAGTTGGAGAAACAGGCAGGAGTAACTGGTAGGGCGCTCCAGTGGATAAGGGAGTACCTAAGCAATAGGAAGCAGAGAGAGTTACAGTGAGGGGGTGAGACCTCAGAATGGCGTGAAGTCACCAGTGCAGTCCCACAGGGCTCTGTACTTGGACCTATCCTGTTTCTGATATACGTAAATGATCTCCCAGAGGTTATAGAATCATTCCTCTCAATGTTTGCTGACGACGCCAAAATTATGAGAAGGATTAAGACAGAGGAGGACAGCTTGAGGCTTCAAGAAGATCTGGACAAGCTGCAGGAATGATCGAACAAATGGCTGTTAGAGTTTAACCCAAGCAAATGTAATGTAATGAAGATAGGGGTTGGAAGCAGGAGACCAGATACAAGGTATCATTTGGGAGATGAAATACTTCAAGAGTCAGAGAGAGAGAAAAACCTGGGGGTTGATATCACGCCAGACCTGTCCCCTGAAGCTCATATCAAGAGGATAACATCAGCAGCATATGCCAGGTTGGCTAACATAAGAACGGCCTTTAGAAACTTGTGGAAGGAATCTTTCAGAACATTATATACCACATATGTCAGACCAATCCTGGAGTATGCGGCTCCAGCGTGGAGTTTATATCTAGTCAAGCATAAGACTAAACTGGAAAAGGTTCAAAGGTTTGCCACCAGACTAGTACCCGAGCTGAGAGGTATGAGCTACGAGGAGAGACTACAGGAATTAAACCTCACTTCGTTGGAAGACAGAAGAGTTAAGGGGGACATGATCACTACATTCAAGATTCTCAAGGAAATCGACAGGGTTGATAAAGACGGGCTATTTAACACAAGGGGCACACGCACTAGGGGACACAGGTGGAAACTGAGTGCCCAAATGAGCCACAGAGATATTGGAAAGAACTTTTTTAGTGTCAGAGTGGTTGACAAATGGAATGCATTAGGAAGTAATGTGGTGGAGGCTGACTCCATACACAGTTTCAAGTGTAGATATGATAGAGCCCAATAGGCTCAGGAACTGTACACCTGTTGATTGACGGTTGAGAGGCGGGACCAAAGAGCCAGAGCTCAACCCCTGCAAGCACAATTAGGAGTACAATTAGGTGAGTACACACACAATGTGTGGGGAGCAAAGTTAATAGATGTTATAAACAGGAATTTCCTAACACAACAAGTGATGGAAGACACAAGGGAAAGAGGAGGAGATGCACCGAGCCTATTAGACCTGATTTTCACCCAGAACGTAGAAGACATCGAGAATTTGGAGCATGATATACCTCAAGGGGGGCCAGCGACCATTGTGTCCTAGTCTTTGACTACATGATGGAATTCAAACTTGTGACCATGGGACAAGAGATCTGGGAAAGGAGAGTTGACTACAGGAAAGGGGACTATAAGAGGATAAGGGACTATCTGGGTGAAGTGCAGTGGGAGGAAGAAATTAGAGGAAAAACAGTCCAAGATATGATGGACCTAGTCATACAGAAATGCCAGGAGGCCGAAGAGAGATTTATACCAACGGTAAAGGAAAAAATAGAGGGAATATAATAACCCATGGTTTAATAGACAGTGTCAGGAAGCAAAAATGGCCAGCAGGCGGGAGTGGAGGAAGTACAGAAGACAAAGGACAGAGGACAACAGGATCAGATGCAACAGAGCTAGGAACGATTACATTAACATAAGACGAACATCGGAAAGGAACTATGAAAGCGATATTACGATCAAAACGAAAAAGCAACCTAAATTACTACACAGCCATATAAGAAGAAAAATGTCGGTGAACGACCAAGTAACAAGACTAAGGAAACAGAGGGGTCATATACTAAAAGTGACAAGGAAATCTACGAGGCACTGAATGCTAGTATCCATGGAGTGTTTACAACCGAGCCTGAGCAGCTCCCATTGTTAGAAGAGATTACCCCTAGATGAAAGACTATCAGATATAGAGGTGACAGCAGAGGAGGTAATGAAACAGTTGACAACACTGGATACAACTAAAGCAATTGGACCAGACTAAGTTTCCCCGTGGATACTAAAAGAGGCAGCGCAGGCCCTCAGTGTGCCTCTGGCAATGATCTTTAATGAGTCACTTATGTCGGGAAAATTGCCCAGTTGCTGGAAGAAGGCAAATGTCGTACCGATTTTCAAGAAAGGTGATGGGGCGGAGGCACTTAACTATAGACCTGTATCACTGACAAGCATCCCCTGTAAAATACGTGAAAGAATAATTAGGCTACGACTGGTTGCACACCTGGAGAACGTTAGGTTTGTGAACAAACATCAACATGGGTTCTGAAAAGGGAAATCGTGCCTAACAAACCTTTTGAAATTCTATGATAAAATAACGAGGATAAGACAGGACAGAGATAGTTGGGCAGACTGCATATTTCTGGACTGCCAAAAAGCCTTTGATACAGTATCACACATGAGACTGCTGTCCAAACTCGAGAGGCAGGCGGGGTGGGAGAACAAGCCCTAGCATGGATAAGGAACTACCTGACAGGAAGGATCCAATGAGTTACGGTAAGGGGCGAGAAGTCGGACTGGCGAACAGTAAGGAGTGGAGTACCTCAAGGATCGGTGCTGGGACCAATTCTATTTCTAATATATGTTAACGATATGTTTACAGGAGTAGAGTCCTACATGTCGATGTTTGTGGATGATGGAAAGTTGATGAGAAGAGTTGTGACAGATGAGGATTACAAGATCCTCCAAGAGGACCTGAACAGGTTGCAGAGATGGTCAGAGAAATGGCTATGGGAGTTCAACACGAGCAAATGTAAAGTTATGGAAATGGGACTAGGTGATAGGAGACCAAAGGGACAGTACACAATGAAGGGGAACTGCCTATCTGTAACGACGTGAGAAAGAGACCTGGGTGTGGACATAACATCTAATCTATCTCCTGAGGCACATATAAATAAGATAACGACAGCAGCGTACTCTACACTGGCAAAAGTTAGAACATCATTCAGAAACCTAAGTAAGGAAGCATTTATGACACTTTACACTGCCTACATGAGGCCAGTCTTAGAGTATGCCACCCCATCATGGAGTCCCCATCTGAAGAAGCATATAAGGAAACTGGAAAAGGTTCAGAGGTTTGAAACGAGACTCATCCCAGAGTCACGAGGGATGGAGTATGAGGAGCGTCTGAAGGAACTATGCCTTACGACACTAGAAAAAAGAAGGGAGGGGGGGGGGACATGATAGGAATGTATGAAATACTCCGGGGGATTGACAGAATGGACATAGACGAAATGTTCACACGGAATAGTAATAGAACGAGGGGACATGGGTGGAAGCTGGAAACTCAGATGAGTCACAAAGATGTTACGAAGTTTTCTTTTAGTGTGAGAGTAGTGGAAAAATGGAATGCACTTAAGGAACAGGTTGTAAATTTGAACAGAAAGGAAATACTATTCACAATTTTAAAACTAAGTATGATAGGGAAATAGGACTGGAGTCATTGCTGTAAACAACCAATCCTCGAAAGGCGGGATCCAAGAGTCAATGCTCGTTCCTACAGATACAAATTGGTGAGTACACACACACACACACATGCAAAAGGAGGTTAGGAGGTTAGAAACGGGTGGTGATATGGGAGCCACAGGACTTGGCTCAGTGTCTCCAGGAACCTCAAAGGGGAGTGGGAATCCCCCCACCAGCAGGCCAGCACCCCCAGGGAAGATTGTAACAGAAGCCTTCCACCATCTAACCCCACAGCCATCCCCACCCATCACCTGCACCTCCCCAGACAGTAAAGGTGCTCTTCAGACCATTCCCCCGCCCCCATGTTCTCTGACGCCAGGTCCCCCATGTTCCCCCCATGCCCTTTTTTTCCCAACCCCTACCCCAGGTCCTCCCTGCTCCCGCACCCCATGTCCTCCCCTGTTTCTCCAGCCCATGCCCTTCCCAGTTCCCCCACCCAAAGCTCTCCTTCCTACCCCCCCTTTCCCTAGGCTTCCCCTCCCCTCCCCCCCCATGGCCTCCCTGTCTACCCACCCTAGTCTCCCCTGCATATTACAACCCATGACCTCCCACCACATGCCCCTCTTGCTCCCCCATCCCATGCCCTAATTAAGCCCCCTACTCCAGACCCCCTCAGCCACACCACCTCAAGCCCCTCTAGCCTCTTGTACCAGATCCTCCCAGCCCCCCCCCCCCCCTCACAACCCAGATCTCCCAGATCCTCCTTTCTAGGCCCTCCCACCCCAGACACCCCTTGCCGCCCCAACTCCAGTGGAATCAATAGAAAATGAGAATGAACAGACGAGAGTCAGCTTCAAGGTCATGTACTCGAACATAAATGAGATTACAAGGTTAGTGAACTTAAAGAAAGATCACAAGAAGTAAACCCAGATGTAATTAAACTCACAGAAACAAAACTCTCAGGAACCATAATGAGTGCGGTGTTCCCACCAAGACTACACTGTAATAAGGAAAGAGAGGGATGAAAGGGGCGGGGGCGGAGTGGCTCTACTGATGCGAAAGAAATGGAATTTTGAGGAAAGGGTTATTCCAGGTTGCGAAGGGTTCAGAAACTTCATAACAGGCACCATGATGATGGGAGGCCCACGAGTAGTAGTAGCAGTGATATTTAACTCATCACCAAATGAAAGAAGACCCAGGCAAGAATATGACAGAAACAACATGGAAGTTAACACTATAATTGAGAAAGCAGCTGCTGCTGCCTTTAGAAATCGATCCCATCTTCTCATAATGAGGGACTTTAATCATGGAAGGATAGACTGGGAAAACGAGGAATCACATGGAGGTGAGGAAACATGGAGTGCGAAACTGTTGGAGGAAGCGACTAGAAACTTTTTAAGTCAGCAAGTCAAGGGTCCCACGAGAATTAGAGGCAATGATGAACCAGCAAGACTCCATTTGGTATTCACTCTGAAGGATTCAGACATAAGGGAAATCGGTCTCAAAGCTTCCGTGGGTATTAATGATCACTGTGTATTGTTGTTTGAGTATCTGGTCGAAGAAGGGTTAATGTACTCAAAAAAGGATCCAGAAAGCAATAGGCCGGCATTCCAGAAGGGAAACTATGAGGAGATAAAAAAATTCCTAGCTGATAGCTTGGGAAATAGAGCTCAGAGGAAAGGCGGTTCATGACATGATGGACTACATCACACAGAACTGTAAGGAGGGAGCAGACAAGTTTGTCCCAGTCCAAAAGGGAAAAAAATGAAATGCAGATGAGAAACCCATGGTTTAATCAGAGACGTAAGCTAGCAAAGCACCTACGTAAAAGGGCATGGAGAAACTATAAAAACAACAGAACACTAAAGAGCAGAGAAAGATACCAGAGCGCCAGGAATGAATACGTCGGGGTGAGAAGAGAGGTAGAGAGGCAATATGAAAATGACAAAGAAAGCAAGGCAAAGACTCAACCCAAACTGCTGCACAGCCACATTAGGAGTAAAACAACAGTGAAGGAACAGGTAATGAAACTGAGGATAGGGGCAGAAAGATTCACTACAAACGACAAGGAAGTGTGTGAGGAACTCAATAAGAAATTCCAGGAGTTCTTCACCTCAGAGGAAGGAGAAGTTCCAGAGATAAGAGAGGGAATATCAAACCAGACACCAGTAGAGGAGATTGTGATTACCAGTGGGGAGGAGAGGAAGCATCTGCTAGATTTGATTGTGACAAAGGCTATAGACCCGGATGGAATCTCACCATGAATTCTAAAGGAAGGAGCAGAAGCTCTGTGCCTGCCACTCTCCATGGTGTACAACAAATCAGTGGTAACA
Source organism: Procambarus clarkii (assembly GCF_040958095.1). NCBI lineage: Eukaryota > Metazoa > Arthropoda > Malacostraca > Decapoda > Cambaridae > Procambarus > Procambarus clarkii. Next base: position 47,707,958 of record NC_091160.1, on the reverse strand, counting down.
GATGAACTGCCAAAAATTTGGAAAACGGCAAATGTAGTCCCAATATACAATAAGGGGGATAGGCAGGAGGCACTGAACCTCAAGCCAGTGTCCCTAACTTGCATTCCATGGAAGATGATAGAGAAGATTGTGCGAAAAAAGCTAGAAGAACATCTGGAGTGAAAGAACTTTGTAACGCAACGTCACCATGGGTTCAGAGATGGCAAATCATGCCTAACAGGTTTAATTGAGTTCTATGACCTGGCAACAAAGATAAGGCAAGGGAGGGAGAAAGAGGGCTGGACAAACTGCATATTTTTGGACTGCCAGAAAGCCTTTGTCAAAGTACCACATAAGAGACTAGTGCACAAACTGGAGATACAGGCAGGAGTGAAAGGGAAGGTACTCCACTGGATAAGGGAGTACCAAAGCAACAGGACACAGTGAGTCACTGTGAGATTTGAGGTCTCAGAGTGCCGGGAAGTCACCAGTGGGGCCCTACAGGGATCAATCCTTGGACCTATACTGTTTCTGATATACGTAAAGATCTCCCAGAAGGCATTAACTCGTTCCTCTCAATGTCTGATGATGATGCAAAAATTATGAGGAGGATCAAGACGGAGCAAAATAGTATGAGGCTACAAGATGACCTGGACAAACTGAATGAATGGTCCAACAAATGGCTACTAAAGTTCAACACAAGTAAATGTAAGGTAATGAAACTAGGAGGGAGAACTAGGAGGCCAGACACTGGATATACCGAATGGGAGATAAAGTCCTTCACGAAACGGACTGAGAGAAAGATCTAGGAGTTGATATCACGCCAAATCTATCTCCTGAAGCCCATATCAAAAGAATAACATCAGTGGCCTATGCGAGGCTGGCTAACCTCAGAACTGCTTTCAGAAACCTGTGTAAGGAATCCTTCACAACCTTGTATACCACATATGTAAGGCCAATCCTGGAGTATGCAGCCCCAGCATGGAGCCCATACCTAGTCAAGCACAAGACAAAGCTGGAAAAAGTTCAAAGGTATGCCACTAGGCTAGTCCCAGAACTAAGAGGCATGGGTTATGAGGACAGGCTGCGTGAACTGCTCCTCACATCACTGGAAGACAGAAGAGCTCGGGAAGACATGATCACCACATACAAGGTTCTCAGGGGAATTGACACGGTAGACAAAGATGGATTATTTAACACGGGTGGTGTACGCACAAGGGGACACAGGTGGAAGCTGAGTACCCAAATGAGCCACAGAGACATTAGAAAGAACTTTTTCAGTGTCAAAGTAGTTAGTAAATGCAATGCACTAGGCAGTGATGTGGTGGAGGCTGACTCCATACACAGTTTTAAGTGTAGATATGATAGAGCCCTGTAGGCTCAGGAATCTGTAAATCAATTAATTGATGGTTGAGAGGCGGGACCAAAGAGCCAAAGCTTAACCCCCGCAAGCTCAACTAGGTAAGTACACACACACACACACACACACACACACACACACACACACACACACACACACACACACACACACACACACACACACACACACACACACACACACACACTACACCACACACATACTACACACACCACACACACACTCACACTCACGTACTCAAACACTTCCACACTCGCACACAAACACACACCAACACACACACATGATATGATGGATTATGTCACCCAAAAGTGCCAGGAAGCTGCAGATAAGTTTATCCCAGTCCAAAAGGAGAAAAAACGAAGAACAACAGAAGAATCCATGGATCAACCAGGAATGTAAGGTAGAGAAGCAATTGAGTAAAAGAACATGAAGAAACTACTGGAATAACAGAACACCAGAGAACAGGGAAAGATACCAGAGGGCCAGGAATGAGTACCTCAGAGTGAGGAGAGAAGCAGAGAGACAATATGAAAATGACATTGCGAGTAAAGCTAAGACCCAACCAAAACTGCTCCACAGCCACATCAGGAGGAAAACAGCAGTGAAGGAACAAGTGATGAAACTGAGAAAAGGGGAGAACAGATACACAGAGAATGACATGGAGGTGTGTGAAGAACTCAACAGGTGATTTCAGGAGGTCTTCACAGAAGAACAAGGAGAAGCCCCTGCACTAAATGAGGTAAACCAAGCAACCTTGGAGGAATTTGACCTCACCAGTGATGAGGTCAAAAGGAATCTGTTGGAGCTGAACGGGGCAAAGGCTGTTGAGCCTGACAGAATCTCACCGTAGATACTAAAAGAAGGTGCAGAGGCAATAAGTGTGCCACTCTCTGTGGTGTACAACAGGTCACTGGAAACAGGAGACCTACCGGAAAGTTGGAAGACAGCTAATGTAGTCCCAATATACAAAAAGGGTAACAGGCAAGAGGCACTGATCTATAGGCCAGTTTCCCTAACTTGTATACCATGCAAGGTGATGGAGAAGATCGTGAGGATAAGGCTCATGGAGCGTCTGGAGGGAAATAACTCTGTAACGCACCACCAACATGGGTTCAGAGATGGTAAATCATGCCTCACAGGTTTAATAGAATTCTATGACCAGGCAACAAATATTAGGCAGGAAAGAGAAGGGTGGGCAGACTGCATTTTCCTTGACTGTCAGACAGCCTTTGACACAGTACCCCATAAAAGGCTGTTAAAAAAGTTGGAGCAACAGGCAGGAGTAAAAAGGAAGGTGCTCCATTGGATAAAGAAGTATCTAAGCAACAGGAAACAGCGAGTAACTGTGAGGGAAGAGACATCAGAGTGGCGAGATGCCACCAGCAGAGTCCCACATTGCTCTGTACTTGGACCCATTTTCTTTCTAATATATGTAAATGATCTTCCAGAGGGTATAGACTCATTCCTCTCAATGTTTGCTGATGATACAAAAATTATGAGAAGAATCAAGACAGATGAAGATAGACAGAGTTTACAGGATGACCTGGACAAACTGGAGGAATGGTCTAGAAAATGGCTGCTAAAGTTCAACTCAGTAAAAGTGTAATGTAATGAAATTAGGCGAAGGGAGCAGAAGGCTGAACACAAGGTACCATCTGGGAGGTGAAATCCTGCACGAGTCATATAGAGAGAAATATCTGGGGGGTCGATATCACACCGAACCTGTCCCCAGAGGCCCACATCAAAAGGATATCATTAGCGGCATATGCTAGGTTGGCCAACAGAAGAAGTACCTTTAGAAACTTGTGTAAGGAATCGTTTAGGACCCTGTATACCACTTATGTCAGACCAATCCTGGAATATACAGCTCCTGCCTGGAATACATATCTAGTTAAACACAAGACAAAGTTAGAGAAGATTCAGCGGTATGCCACCAGACTTGTCCCGGAACTGAGAGGTATGAGCTACGAGGAAAGGCCGAAGGAGCTAAACCTCACATCCCTGGAAAACAGAAGAGTAAGGGGAGACATGATAACCACCTACAAAACTCTCAGAGGAATTGACAGGGTGGACAAAGACAAACTTTTCAGCACGGGTGGAACACGAACAAGGGGACACAGGTGGAAACTTAGTACCCAAATGAGTCACAGAGACATTAGAAAGAATTTTTTTTAGTGTCAGAGTAGTTAATAAATGGAATGCACTAGGAAGTGATATGGTGGAGGCTGACTCCATACACAGTTTCAAGTGTAGACATGATAGAGCCCTGTAGGCTAGGGAATATGTACACCAGTTGATTGACATTTGAGAGGCGGGACCAAAGAGACAAAGCTCAACCCCCGCAAGTACAAATACGTGAGTACACACACACACACACACACACACACACACACACACACACACACACACACACACACACACACACACACACACACACACACACACACACAGTGCATTAGGAAGTGATGTGGTGGAGGCTGACTCCATCCACAGTTTCAAGTGTAGATATGATAGAGTCCGATAGGCTCAGGAATCTGTACACCTGTTGATTGACGGTTGAGAGGCGGGACCAAAGAGCCAGAGCTCAACCCCCGCAAACACAACTAGGTGAGTACAACTAGGTGAGTACACACACACACACATTGGAGTGGAAAATTTTAATAGAAACACACACACACCCTCCTGCCCATTGGATTGAAGAATTGGAATAGGAAACGAACATGGCAGGAGGAATATATAACACAGAGGGAGAAGGACAAGATGACTCGTTTCGAGAGGTACTCTTTCAAATGTGGAGAGAAATCAGGGAGGAGCTAAAAGTAATGGAGGAAAAGGTAGCCAACCTGCAGGATGAGCTGAATGAGGCAAAGGAGGAGATTAGAAGCCTGAAAGAGAATCCTCCCCAATACCAGACACGAACCAGCCCTCAGGAGGATTGTAGTGTGTCTACGGACAGGACTTCTACAATACAACCCTCATTTGCAGACATACCTAGAAGGAACCCGGAAACTGTCTGTGCAGTATAGGAAATTGCCATGAAAGTTGCTATTTCTCAGGAAGCAGCAAGATGCACTAGCCGACTGAAAGAGAGGAAAAGAGCAGTAATCGTAGTAGGTATTAAGGAGCAAGTAGAGGCCAGTCCAGGGAAGAGGAGAGATACGGACAGAGCTACAGTTAAAGAGATCATTGAAAGGGTACAGATAGTGAAGGAAGAACAGAAAAAAGAAAGGATTTTAGGCTTGGCCAGTACAGCAAGGACAGAACTCGATTGATAAAAGTGGTTTTCAAAAGCAAGGACACAAAGGAAGAAATTTTAGCAATGAAGAGCAGCCTATTCAATGTACTGAAGTTCATAAAGGTATTCCTGCCGAGGGATATGAGCAGGGAGGAGGGATTGAGGGCAGCCGCAGCGAAGAAGGAGCACAATTAGAGAGAGAGGAATCAGAGGAACCACAGCCCAGAACCCTACGATCCCAGAGGGGAGTGAGGAACCCTCCACAAGCAGTTCGACAGCCCCAGTGGGAGGAAGATCACACCCACCTCCCACCCAATAGAAGCCCTACCTGCCCCAGCCCTACGAGCCCCCTACTAAGTGGCCATCTGGACCACTCTCCTCCCACACCCCCCTCTCCTCAAGACCTACCTTCTCCACCACCCCCTTCTCCCCCAAGCCCTCTCTTCTTTCCCACCCCCAAGCCCCCCCCCCTTCTCCCCATCACTCTAAGGCCTCCCTTCTCCCCCACCCCCCCTACCCCCTCCCTTCTTACCCCAACCCCCCTAAGCCATCCCACCTCCCCAAACCCAATAAGCCCTCCTTTCTCAAAAGCCCTCCCTCCTCTCCAGCCCCCACAATCCCTCCTTACTCCCCCTTCCCCAAGCCCTCCTTTCTCCTCCTCCCCCCAACCCCTCCTTTCTCCCGCTCCTCCCCAAGCCCTCCCACCTCCCCCTACCCATGCAGAGCCCCCTCTTTCTCCAATCCCCCAAGCCTTCCATTCTCCCCCCCCCCCCAAGCCCTCCCTTCGCCCCTACTCTCTAAAAACCAGATGTAAGGAGGCAACAGACAAGTTTGTCCCGGTCCAAACGGAAAAAAATTAAATGCAAATGAGAAACCCATACTTTCGTCAGATGTAAGCTAGCTAAGCAACTATTAAAAGAGAATATAGTGGAGAAACTATATAAATAACAGGACACTTGAGAGCAGAGAAGGATACAATAGAGCCAGGAATGAATATGTCAAGGTGAGAAGAGACGCAGAAGGGCAATATAAAAACGACATAGCAAGCAAGGTAAAGATGCAACCTGAATTGCTGCACAGCCACATCAGGAGAAAGACAACAGTGAAGGAACAGGTAATGAAACTGAGGATAGGGGCAGACAGATTCACTACAAACGACAAAGAAGTGTGCGAGGAACTTAATAAGAAATTCCAGGAAGGCTTCACAATAGAGCAAGAAGAAGTTCTGGAGATAAGAGAAGGAATAGTCAACCAGGCGAGTCACTGTGCGGGGTGAAGTATCAGACTGGCGAGACATCACCAGTTGAGTCCCGCAGGATTCAGTCCTTGGACCTATACTTTTTCTGATATATGTAAATGATCTACCAGAGGGCATACAATCATTCCTCTCATTGTTTGCTGATGATGCAAAAATTATGATAAAGATTAAGACGGAGGAAGATAGCATAAGGCTACAAGATGACCTAGACAAACTCAATGAATGGTTCAACAAATGGCTACTAAAGTTCAAACCGAGTAAATGTAAGGTAATGAAACTAGGTAGTGGAAACAGGAGGCCAGACACAGGATATCGAATGGGAGATGAAATCCTTCATGAAACGGACAAAGAGAAAGATCTAGGAGTTGATATCACACCAAACCTGTCTCCTGAAGCCCACATCAAAAGAATAACATCAGCGGCCTATGCGAGGTTGGCTAACATCAGAACTGCCTTCAGGAACCTGTGTAAGGAATCATTTAGAACCTTGTATACCACATATGTGAGCCCAATCCTGGTCTTACCTTGTCATGCACATAGCAATGCTTGAAAAAGTTTAGAGGTATACCACTAGGCATATACCACTATACCACCCAGAACTAAGAGGCATAAGTTACGAGGACAGGCTGCAAGAAATGCACCTCACGACACTGGAAGACAAGAGTAAGAGGAGACATGATCACTATCTACAAAATTCTGAGAGGAATTGACAGGGAAGAAAAAATAAACTGTTTAACACGGGTGATACGCGAACAAGGGAACACAGGTGGATGTCCCTCGTGACCCTTCAGAATTTAGTTCGATCGGAGAGGATAAGGTTCATTTTTGCCAGATATTCGTCATTTTTTAAGAATATCGTATATTGGCGACTTGTCACCTCTCCTCCTTATTCTCAAGAAGGGTCTTAGCCACCGCGTTGAGCTCGGGGGACAGTATGGTGCTTCTGTAGTTACCTCGAATCTTTCCTCCCTCTGCGATAAGTTTTCCCTTGCAAAGTGTCTTTAGTGGTAACCTAGCCATAGGTCCTCTGAATAATGTTGTTAGTTTCTTGATGATCCTGGTTTCGGTGCTGTTGCGATGTCGATCTGCAAGATCGTCGAAGTTTTGGTCGATTCGGGTACGGAGGACTTCGTCAATGTTGGTGTGTCTCCATTAGTCTGTAAAATGAAGTAGTTGCGCTTTGCTATCGTTGATCGTATTTTCTGCCTTGTATATCTGATTTTGAATCAGATCTTGGCGATATTTTATCGTGAAAGCTTGGTTTCTTCTGCTGGGTCGTGCGTTCTAATATTAGTAAATTTTGGTAGCAGTCTTTCTTGTTAACATATGTTGTTGAATATGACCGAAAGGGTAACCCAGCATACATTTTCTCGGTTTCAAAACGTGATAAAAACCACATTTGATTATTTGAACTACGTTTTAAATTTCGTGTTATACACGTGTTTTGAGAATTTGTAAATACGATCATAAAACGTGAGCTCATAACGTTTTAATAACACGTTTTTTTATGTTTTTAACACGTTTATTCGAATTATTAATTATTTTATTTATTATTTTATTTATTAGGAATAATTATCGTTATTGAATTTAAAAGAGAGATAGACATACAAGGAGAGACAGAAAGAGAGGAAACAGATTCAGAGAGAGACACACACAGAGAAGCAGACAGAGGGAAAAGGAAGAGAGTTGCCAAGGGAGACAGACAGAAAGAAAGAGAGGAAAAAAACAAAGGGAGAGAGACAATCAGAAAGAAAGAAATGAAGAGAAATAAAGGGAGAGACTGAATAAGAAAGAAAGAGAGAGAGAAGAGAGAACGGAGAGAAGATAGAAGAGAGGGAAGAGAGAGAAGAGAGGGAGAAGAGAGGGAGAAGAGAGGGAGAAGGGTCGACCGCTGGATGTAATGTACTTGTCTGAGGACAGGTTGCGTTGAAACAATTTTTCATTCATGAACAGGGAGGTTGGCTGTTAGATTAACGAGCATTTGGCCTTTGTTGATGTGGCTGGGCTGCGATAAAATACAATATCAAGGATTCTGCATTGTTCAACAAAGGCTTCATTTTAAAAATATATATAAATACATAGAGTAAACATTTCGAACAATATATCACTGTTCTAATTTGAAAGCATAGGAATAACAATTATCAGACCTCATTGAAAAAAATTATTATCTACAGTTGTTTACCACATTTGATTGGAAAATTATATATGTGGCAATAGATTAGACGATGTCGAGAGATGAATTTTAATTAAGTAATATTCACATGAAGTTAATGTGGGAATTTTCGGAAAAATTAAAATTATTCTTCGTGGTCCAAGATAAGCGGAACAACGTCCAGTCACCTACATTGTTTACTTCTGCTTCCTCTTCGCTATATTGTACGAGTCGTCTTAAACTTCCGTTTATTCTGGTAAGTGAGACTTGTTGACCTCTGTAGCCAGAGGTGTAGAAGCAAGGGATATACACAGAAAGGTGTACCCAGCTTCCCAGTCTATATACAGTGAGAGTTTACTTTATTCCTGGACTGTGTTCAGGATTATAGTATACTTGCTGGCTGGTCAACTGTTGTGGTTAATGACCTTGTAGAGGTGGATAGGAAGAAGTCACCTGGCCACAGGGGGTGTTGGGGGGTCCCTCCCCCTGTTGTCACCATGTTGAAATTCACACTGTGATAAGCCTCCGGGTATAAGTGTTGGTTCCATGGCAGCAGCTGCCGCAGTGGACCCCCTGCACCCACAGCACACCTGCAACCATAGCACACCTGCAACCATAGCACACCTGCACCAACAGCACACCTGCACCAACAGCACACCTACATAGTGCCTACATCACACCTGATTACCTATCTCAGATCAGGTGCCGGAGGAAGCACAGTAGAGTTCGGCAGCGCAGCTGTCCAGTGTCTTGTGTCCAGCGTCAGGTGTCCAGCGTCAGGTGTCCAGCGTCAGGTGTCCAGCGTCAGGTGTCCAGCGTCAGGTGTCCAGCATCAGGTGTACAGCGTCAGGTGTCCAGCGTCAGGTGTCCAGCATCAGGTGTACAGCGTCAGGTGTCCAGGTCGTCCAACATGATCAAGCGCAGTCTTCTCATCATTGTCCTGGCGGTGAGGAACAGTATGGGTCCCAGGACGCTCCCAGGGACATTGTTGGGGACAATAGTGATCCTTAGATTGACTATCAGTAGTTTGGCTTTATAGACAGACGATAATATCTGCCTAATCTATTCACATTATTATAAAATAATTTTTAAGCAGTATACAGGAAGTATGGAAAGGGGCAGTGAACTCGAGAGTACAATACCAGGAAATTAAATGAAAAAATAAAGCAGGAGGTGGGATTGGTCTAGCAGCGAGGATGAGGAGTTGTAGAGTGGGTGTAGCACACTACACTGATGGTATGTACTACACTACACTGAGGTGGTGTGTACTACACTACACTGAGGTGGTGTGTACTACACTACACTGATGGTATGTACTACACTACACTGAGGTGGTGTGTACTACACTACACTGATGGTATGTACTACACTACACTGAGGTGGTGTGTACTACACTACACTGAGGTGGTGTGTACTACACTACACTGATGGTATGTACTACACTACACTGATGGTATGTACTACACTACACTGATGGTATGTACTACACTACACGGAGGTGGTATGGGCATGTTAGTGGGAGGTCTGAGACCCCGTTTAACATGGGAGTAATAAATTACATGTATATGATAGAGACAGACGACTAGTGCCTTGTAACAGAGAGGAGGGACCATTATGTGAACGAAAAGGTGGTGGAGGGGTGAGAGTGATGGAAAGGTGTGTGGTGATAGAGCCTCTTAGAGTGAAGGTGTGTGGTGATAAAGTCTCTTAGAGTGAAGGTTTGTGGTGATAGAGCCTCTTAGAGTAAAGGTGTGTAGTGATAAAGTCTCCTACAGTGAAGGTGTGTGTGGTGATAGTGCCTCCTAGAGTGAAGGTGTGTGGTTATAGAGCCTCCTAGAGTGAAGGTGTGTGGTGATAGAGCCTCCTAGAGTGAAGGTGTGTGGTGATAGAGCCTCCTAGAGTGAAGGTGTGTGGTGATAGAGCCTCCTAGAGTGAAGGTGTGTGTGGTGATAGTGCCTCCTAGAGTGAAGGTGTGTGGTGATAGAGCCTCCTAGAGTGAAGGTGTGTGGTGATAGAGCCTCCTAGAGTGAAGGTGTGTGTGGTGATAGTGCCTCCTAGAGTGAAGGTGTGTGGTGATAGAGCCTCCTACAGTGAAGGTGTGTGTGGTGATAGAGCCTCCTAGAGTGAAGGTGTGTGGTGATAGGACCTCCTAGAGTGAAGGTGTGTGGTGATAGAGCCTCCTAGAGTGAAGGTGTGTGGTGATAGAGCCTCCTAGAGTGAAGGTGTGTGGTGATAGAGCCTCCTAGAGTGAAGGTGTGTGTGTTGATAGAGCCTCCTAGAGTGAAGGTGTGTGGTGATAGGGCCTCCAAGAGTGAAGGTGTGTGTGGTAATAGAGCCTCCTAGAGTGAAGATGTGTGGTGATAGAACCTCCTAGAGTGAAGGTGTGTGTGTTGATAGAGCCTCCTAGAGTGAAGGTGTGTGTGTTGATAGAGCCTCCTAGAGTGAAGGTGTGTGTGTTGATAGAGCCACATGTTACTAGTTGCTAGTTACTTTTTAATTCTTCTTCCCTTTCATTTTCACCCATCTAAGGGCACTCATAATAATAGTAGTGACCTGTATATGATAACTATATCAGGGGAAATATTGGCAATTTATTGGTTAAGATTTGATTAATATTTACCCTGTTATGGGTGGCTCGCTAGCGTTATAACCGGTATTCCTAAATTTATTATTATTGGCCAACAATAGTTAGATAGAACAGGAATCGGACAAGAACACTTCCCTTATTTGTAAACGAAGATCGTGTTGATGATGGGAGCTCTTTTACATCCCAAAACACTACGTCGAAGGGTGATAATTGTGGAGCTTGTTGGAGCTCCGTGCGAGACTTGTTTGTGTTAAAAATTAATATGGTGTCTGCTTGCTCCTCTCCCACTCACGCATCCCTGTTCACAAGATGCGTTTTTTCAAGAAGTGGAAAGAGGGCCCACATTTAAATTATTTTAGTACTGATAATTAAGTTGGTTCAAGAGAAATGTTTTAGTATGTTTACGGTCCAGAGACTGATATATTAAGAATGATTCCCAATATTATAGCTGGTGAATTTAATGGCGACATATGGCAATGATATCCCCATTTCCTTCCAAGAAAATTTCCACTGTAGCTTCGTTTTCTGTGAGTCAATTTGTTAGTACAATCCAGTAGCAATATTTTCTGTCTATTGTATTGAAAGTTAGTAAATGGTGTCGATTTTTTCCGGCAGTGACATGGCTTTCTAGAGTGAGGTGTGTGTGTGGTGATAGAGCCTCCTAGAGTGAAGGTGTGTTGTTATAGCACCTCCTAATGTAAAGTTGTGTGTTGTGATAGAGCATCTCAGAGTAAACGTGGGTGTGGTGGTAGAGCCTCCTAGAGTGAAGGTGTTTGTGAGAGTAGAGCCTCCTAGAGTGAAGGTGTTTGTGAGAGTAGAGCCTCCTAGAGTGAAGGTGTTTGTGAATGTAGAGCCTCCGAGAGTGAAGGTGTGTGTATAGAGCCTCTTAGAGCGAAGGTGTGTGTGGTGATAGAGCCTCCTAGAGCCAACTCTGCTGTGATCACCCTATGATGGGGAGCTCCCACGAGGGAGGATAAGTTGTCCGGACTACAGAGCACCCCATCCTCTTGAATAGTACCTTCTATTTTTGACGTTTAAATCCCCTATAAACAAAAACTGGTGTACTAAAAATTTCAGCGGCTCGCACAACTATGGGACGTCCCGCCTCCTATTCGTGGGTCCTCGGTAAGGTTAGGTTCGGGCAATTTAGTACGCCATTTCATTACGTTGTGAACGCTGGAATATTATAATGAAACTTTTACAACATAAAATGATTATTCCGCCTCACGCAGGTCGTGTCCACCGCCTTGATGGTCCAGAAGGACGCCTGTGATCCTGACTGTACTGGGAAAACTATTTTAGATGAAGTCCCTGACCCCATGAACTGCACCACCTATTACATCTGTCTGGGGGACGGAATACCTACAGACCACTCTGTGCCCTGCCCGGACGGTCAATATTTTAACCCAGATAAACCAGGATGTGACGTCATGCCTCCGGACGGTTGTCAAGCCGCCTGTCATCCTCCAGACTGCTCCATCACTTGCAAAGGCTCCTTCACCTTCATCCGTGATCCATTCGACTGTGGAACATACTATATTTGTATTGCTGGTCAACCAGCACAGACACTTCACTGTAACACAGGCACCTTCTTCAACGGTGAGACCTGCGTCAGTGACAAGGAAGTTTGCTGCACAGTCTCGTGTGATCCGTACTGTCACCCTGGGATCGTGCAGATCCCAGACCCCACAGACTGCACCAAGTACTACATATGCACTCAGACAGGACCAGTGAACCCAAGCTTCCACTATACTTGTGATAGCGAACAATACTTTGACTATAAAATTGGTCGATGTGCCTCAGGTACTTCCTGTAAAAACCTCTGCTCTGAAGGATTGTCTACAACACCACCAAACTCAGCAGAAGCAACCAGAACTCCACAAACCACTCCACCAAGCACCGACTGAGTAGATTTGCGTACCTGCGGGGCTTTAGGCAACTTCTCAATGTGCAGCTCAAGTCAGCAGGAATTTTTCTAGTGTACGGCCGCGGGTGCTCAAGGTGTCTTCAATAAGTGCTCGGGAAACTTAGTGTTCAACACCGACCCTGACTACCCTTACTGTGTTCTTCCCACCAACTATCCTTATAACCCCAAACCCATGCCTATCTTCTTCTGGCCAGCTCCCCATAACTGTTCCTTGCCTCTATGACCATCAACATCCTGGCCTGCTCCTACAACCATCACTGTGGCATCGTTTTGACTTGCTTCCCATCCTCTTTCCTACCAGCACTATCCCCCTTATATTCTCTTTAATATACAACCACTACTGCCGTCCTTACAGCCAGCCCACCATAAAACAGACACAGGTTTGAGGTTGGGCTTAGAGCCTATAAACCAATGAAATGTTATTAAGGCAACAGCAGCTTACTGACCAACTTGCAAGACTACATTAGTCCTGAATATAGCCCAGGACCTAAATTATTGATTGATGTAGATTAATCCACCTAAGAGGTGGCACGAACATGAATAACCCGTAAGTGGTAGATTTGTTTGGAGTGAATGTAATCTTTGGTCATGAACGGACCTAAATAAACTCTCAAGTGTATATATAAACTCAGAAGCAGGTTACACCTCTCTGTATTTTGATACTTCCTATACTCCTATACTGATATTCATTAAAATTAATATCTGTCAGTGACATGCGGGTCGGAACAGGTCCGTGTAAGAAAGATCTAGGAAGCATGTATTAAATTATATATGCTTAACTTATTGTTAAAATTTTGCCACATTAAGTAAGAATATATTTTCTACAGAGTATAACAGCAAGTTCATCCTATGATATAACCATCTTTTGCTTGCTAAGTGATAACACCATGTCTTATCATTTTCGCCTGACATTTACCTTATATTACCTTCAAGAAAGATGTTCAAACATAACTTAAAGTTTGTGTTTTCTAAAGTTGCTTTTAGTAGAAGTTTTGAAGAATGTTTAACAAAACTATACAAATAAGTTTATTCACTATAAAGTCCAATAAATCACTTGTGCTTTTCATTGTCTTTTTCATATAAGTAATGAGCTGTAATTAAGTTATATATTATGTGGAACCAAAAGTAAATATTTTCTATTTTGTCTTTTTTTAGTTTGTCTAATAATAATAAAAGTTCACTTGTGTGAATGTGTGAGAGAACATTCATTTATGTTCATGTGTATATATATATATAAATATTATATATATATATATATATATATATATATATATATATATATATATATATATATATATATATATATATATATATATTATTAAATATGACCGAAAAAGTAAGATTAATAATTCTAACACGAATTTTCTCAATCTTTCGTACATTTCTTTTCACTGTTGGAGGTAATTCAAAAATCAATTCTCCAAAATTCATTTTTATTTCTAGTCTGACGCGACACGAGCGCGTTTCGTAAAACTTATTACATTTTCAAAGACTTTAGTTTACAAATACACAACTGAATAGAACTTACACATCTCCGATTTTGTTTATATCTACATTTGAGTGAGGTGGATGGGGTGAGGTGGCATTAATAGGGTATTAATTTCATCAACACAAGACAGAACAAGAGGTGGCATTAATAGGGTATTAATTTCATCAACACAAGACAGAACACGAAACAATGGGTATTGAAATGGAAGTGATTGTAGAAAGCCTATTGGTCCATATTTCTTGATGCTTCTATATTGGAGCGGAGTCTTGAGGTGGGTAGAATATAGTTGTGCATTAATTGGCTGTTGATTGCTGGTGTTGACTTCTTAATGTGTAGTGCCTCGCAAACGTCAAGCCGCCTGCTATCACTGTATCTATCGATGATTTCTGTGTTGTTTACTAGGATTTCTCTGGCGATGGTTTGGTTGTTGGAAGAGATTATATGTTCCTTAATGGAGCCCTGTTGTTTATGCATCGTTAAACGCCTAGAAAGAGATGTTGTTGTCTTGCCTATATACTGGGTTTTTTGGAGCTTACAGTCCCCAAGAGGGCATTTGAAGGCATAGACGACGTTGGTCTCTTTTAAAGCGTTCTGCTTTGTGTCTGGAGAGTTTCTCATGAGTAGGCTGGCCGTTTTTCTGGTTTTATAGTAAATCGTAAATCGTTTTTATAGTAAAACGATTTACTATTATATATTTATATAATATATTATATATTATATATTTATTATATATATTTATATATATATATATATATATATATATATATATATATATATATATATATATATATATATATATATATATATATATATATATGTCGTACCTAGTAGCCAGAACGCATTTCTCAGCCTACTATGCAAGGCCCGATTTGCCTAATAAGCCAAGTTTTCCTGAATTAATATATTTTCTCAATTTTTTTTCTTATGAAATGATAAAGTTACCCATTTCATTATGTATGAGGTAAATTTTTTTTATTGGAGTTAAAATAAACATAGATATATGACAGATATATGACGGAACCTTGTAGGGAGTTGGTAGAGTGTTTGGTTGTCATTGGCGTGCAAGACGCAGTGAAAGGTGAGTGATTGTTGGCCATTTTTGTGCCGAGGAGTACTTATACTGAAGTATAAGGTTACAGTCGTGGGCTGGATTACCTGCAAAGACATACATGTGTGTTCTAGGACTGATAGGGTGATCGATTGATCATTGTTGTATATCAAGGAACATTTATACTAATATTTATGTTATTGCATTCATACGCTGGTTTTCCTTGCACATGTTTATAGATATATATTCTCTTGCTGATAGTGCAACATTGTGTTATAAGACTTGACCTACTTGAGGAGGTTGGTAGTATTAGGTGGTGAATCAGAAGATAGGATACCACTTGACAAGCAGATGATAGAGTTCTGATAGTTTTGGAATGCAACCTGACTGAAATAGTATAGAGTGTAGGATTCATTATTATTATTATTATTATATGTGTGTATGTATTGTGTATGTGCTTTGTCCAGTAAATGTATTCAAATTTGCTGCTGTTTGCCCTTGTCCTAGTGAGGCTTCCCAGGAAGTAGGAAAGAAGGAGAGAGAGAGAAAGAACCAAGAGCCACAGCTGCGGACAGGGTAGAACGGAAAACTAATAAGTCAAAGGGGATTGAGGAGATCACATCACATAAGGAGACAGTAGGGAGTCACAGCGGCTCGAGTGGGTGTGTGCACGTGACAACGAGGCTAAGTATTGGAGCCGCATCCCCTAAACGTGTGACGTTGAGCCCCTCTCCAAGAGCCAGAAGCGCCCAGGGTGATCTCCTGGTAAAGTATAAGCACTCTACCGAGTTTTGGGTTGGGTTGTCCATAAAGAAGGATCAACGACGACACCAATCCTTCATAATAATAAATTGGGTCAGGTTGCACTCCATCAGGCAGACTCGGCAACTTTCCTTCCTGGGGCTTAAAACTAGCTGGTCTGTTTATCTGCCCCCAAAACTTCTTCCTCCCCAAACTCCACCGGGTCTGCTATTGCTGCGTCTCGCCTCACTTCTCACTCTGTTCTCCCTCAATGTGGGGACACATTCGTGAATGAAAGTGTTACTTCGCGTCTTTATGTCGGTGATTGTTCCTCTTGTGCCCTCTCAGGTTCGTGGGGTGGGCGGCCAAGCCCCCGAGTTGGACTGTATTAGTAGACCGGGCTCTGTACCCCCTGCTGCATTGGCCCCGACTTTGCTCCTCCTTTGACCCTCCTGACTACTCCCCTCGGCTCCCCTCCCTCCTCTGAGGTTGGGTCGAGCCACAAGCCCCCAGTGGTGACCACCTCGTCACCTGGCATGGCTCAATCTCTCGTTGTGACTACTAAGCCTTTTAACCCCTCTCAATGCCGTCCGCACCACGGCCGCACTCCCTCGATTCCTTCCCTTACTGATGCCTATCAAGCCTTGTTTTGTTCCGCTTCGTGGGCCAAATACTTTGATCTCCTCCCTCTTGATTCTACACCTCCTGATGATTTCTTCCTCCATAGGCATCTTGTTGATTCCGTAGATGCCTCTGTTACTTTCAACCCCCACCCGTCTCGGTACACGTGTCGTTGCTGCTCCTTCTCAGGATGCAGCCTCCTGCTTGGCTGCTTTATCCTACCTTGGCGAGACCCCTGTTCGGGTCTCCAAGAACGCTTGGTTGAATGCCAGTGTTGGCACTATTCTCCTCCCACCCCATGTTGCGACCGGTGTTCGGAAACTACAGGACTGCCATGATGATATTTGGCATATCCTCGAAGCTCAGGGCCATTCTGTCCTCCAGGTAGACACGTTTACTCGTCCCCCTCGTGGTCGTCGCCGTCAGCCCCTTCGGGTTGTGAAGATTACCTTTGATGGTAGGACCGTTCTGCTCTCTGTCATTCATGCTGGTGCCAGGTTCTCTGTCCAAGAGCACATTCTCTCTCCTCGGCTCTATAATAGGTGCTGGAGGTTTGGACTTGGCGTCCCCTGCTGCTCCAGTACTGTCTCTCCCTGTCCTGTGTGTGGGGACGAGGGTCATTCTAAGTCGGAGTGACTTCTCCCCAGGCTCGCTGCCACAATTGTGGTGAGGCCCACCCTGCCTTCTACCGCGCGTGTGTGCATTACAAGTAATTATCAAAAAGAAGGCACCAAACCGGGAAAGCTATGTAGCACCATCAAATGTGCGGGATAATCAGAGGGCGCTAAATATCACCAAGGATGCCAATACGAGAACAGAAACGTATAAGGCGAATGATATCAAAAGTATCCGATTGACTAAGAATTCTACCAAGGGACAAGTGACCGCGGGGGGTGGTCGGAAAGCAAGACACACGCTCGTCCTGGAAATCAGGACATTCAACAAGGATATGTACGACGGTAAGAGGAACAATGCAATTTGGACAATAAGGAGCTGGGCGGCGCTCCATTAAGTGACCGTGAGTTAAGCGAGTATGACCAAGATGCAACCGCGCTAGAGCCATTTCCCACCGATGGTTACGATGGCAGGAGGAATGGCATGGGGACACACAACGCTTAAGAGTATGCAGTTTGTTACCAACAACAGAAGACCAACAACCCTGCCAATGGACAAGGATGGAGGAATGAATAACCGGATAAAAGTCGGAAAAAGGAATACCTTTACGGGAAATGGGACAAGAGCGGATAGCCTCTCTAGCGGCAGCATCCGCACGCTCATTTAAAGAAACACCAACATGGCTGGGAACCCAACAAAACTCCACGGATTTAAATTTAGTAGAGATAAGAAACAGCTAATGTTGAGTCTCGACGACAACGGGATGGACAGGATTAAAGGACCCGAGAGCCATGAGGGCACTACGAAAGTCAACGACAATCACAAATTAGGATTGACAACGAGAAAGCAGGAGACGGAGAGCATGGAGAATAGCATAAAGCTCCGCTGTGAAGATGCTAGTCTCTGTAGGTAAGCGACATATATAAGTGCAATCAGGAAAAACAACAGAGTAGCCAACACCTTCTGCAGACTTGGACCCATCGGTGAAGACGGAAACGGAGCGGGAGTGAGAAGAAAAGGGCTCAAGGAAAGGGCGTTTTAGAACCGTGGGAGGGGTAAAAGCTTTAGTTATGCAGGTCAGGGATGTACAAAACCGCGGAAGGGGGACTCTCCACGGGGGCAAAGAAGGAACAACACGAGGAGAAATATTAGAAATACGAACTGAAAGAGAATCCTGTAAGCGAGATGTCTTAATCATAAGCCATTGTGAAATCTATTGTCATTTGTATTGTTACAGAGCATGTCATCAAGAGATCCATTAATGTTCTAGCACCCACACTGAGGCCAGTGATTCCTGACTGCTGTCACCAAGATGTTAGCCTTCTCGGTCCAGTCCTTGTAAATATCTTGTAAATATAGTACATTAATTTTTTTCTTGTTATCTAATTATAAATTCATTGTGGTTGTTAGGTTATAACTCTTGTTGCATTAATTCAGATAATTATTTTGTATTATTTTCCAAGAACATGTCATTAACACAAGATGTTGATAATTTTGTTTTACACAATACTTTGAGTTGTATTGGTCATATCTGATACTTAAACATGGACATGTTCCTCATGCTCTTCTTCCAATTATTGCATTGTAACAATGTTTTTTTCACCGAGTAAGATTATGTTTTAATTTTAGTGTACACGCCAAGCAGTGTCAGTATTAACACACACCCGATCTGTCTTTTAATATGTAATCTGATATTTTACATGTAAGCTATTATTGTATGCCAATGAGATCCTTCAGAATCATTGTATTAGCTAGCCAGAGTTTTGTCAACAAGGCACGTCGATTTGGTAGCATGTCCGAGCGGTGTTAGCTTTCAAATTGTAAGACGGTTGGAGTATAGCCAATCCTGAGGCAGCTAGGCCTATGACGTCGTTTCCCACAGAGCCTGCAAGCCCGCTCTCAAGTGGCAGCGGCCAGTGTCTCACAGACCTTAGACAGGGTAGGACCTCGGTGATTCAGCACTATTGTTTACCTTACTCAATAAAGTCTATGTCTATGTATATATTAACACGTTGTACTGAATGGGGTGAGAATAGCTTGAGCTACCTCATCCCTTTGTGTGTATTTTACCTCAATAAACTTATTTCAATTTCAATTTCAATAAAGTCCTTTGAAGCGATCTACCGTGTCTCTGTCTTTAGTCTCAAGCAAGGTCCAACCAACAAGCACGAATACACATGGCACCACACGTCACGGCAACACATGGCACCACAAGTCACGGCAACACATGGCACCACAAGTCACGGCAACACATGGCACCACACGTCACGGCAACACATGGCACCACAAGTCACGGCAACACATGGCACCACAAGTCACGGCAACACATGGCACCACACGTCACGGCAACACATGGCACCACAAGTCACGGCAACACATGGCACCACAAGTCACGGCAACAAATGGCACCACACGTCACGGCAACACATGGCACCACAAGTTATGGCACCACATGGCAACACATGGCACCACAAGTTATGACAACACATGGCACCTCAAGTCATTGCAACACATGGCGCCACAAATCATAGCAACACATGGCGCCACAAATCATGGCAACACATGGCGCCACAAGTCATGGCAACACATGGCACAAGTCACGGTAACACATGGCACAATTCATGGCAACACATGGCACCACATGTCACGGCAACATATGGCACCACACGTCACGGCAACACATGGCACCACACGTCACGGCAACACATGGCACCACACGTCACGGCAACACATGGCACCACAAGTCACGGCAACACATGGCACCACAAGTCCCGGCAACATATGGCACCACACGTCACGGCAACACATGGCACCACAAATCACGGCAACACATGGCACCACACGTCACGGCAACACATGGCACCACACGTCACGGCAACACATGGCACCACAAATCACGGCAACACATGGCACAACACGTCACGGCAACACATGGCACCACAAGTAACGGCAACATATAGCACCACACGTCACGGCAACACATGACACCACACGTCACGGCAACATATGGCACCACAATTCACGGCACAAGTTACGGCAAAACATGGTATTATAAGTCACAGCAGCACCTGTCGCCACACGTTATGGCAACACAAGTCACAGCAACACATGGAACCACAAGTCATGGCACCACAAGTCATGGCGACACATGGCACTACAAGTCATGGCAACAATTCATAACACATGGCACCATAAGTCATGGCAACACATGGCACCACAAGTCATGGCAACACAAGTCATGGCAACACATGGCACCACAAGTCATAGAAACACATGGCGCCACATGTTATGGCAACACATGGCGCCACAAGTCATGGCACCACATGGCACCACAAGTTATGACAACACATGGCACCTCAAGTCATGGAAACACATGGCACCTCAAGTCATGGCAACACATGGCACCACAAGTCATAGAAACACATGGCGCCACATGTTATGGCAACACATGGCGCCACAAGTCATGGCACCACATGGCACCACAAGTTATGACAACACATGGCACCTCAAGTTATGACAACACATGGCACCTCAAGTCATTGCAACTTATGGCGCCACAAGTCGTAGCAACACATGGCACGACAAATCATGGCAACACATGGCGCCACAAGTCATGGCAACACATCTTGAGGTTATCTTGAGATGATTTCGGGGCTTTTTTTTTAGTGTCCCCGCGGCCCGGTCCTCGACCCGGCCTCCACCCCCAGGAAGCAGCCCGTGACAGCTGACTAACACCCAGGTACCTATTTTACTGCTAGGTAACAGGGGCATAGAGTGAAAGAAACTCTGCCCATTGTTTCTCGCCGGCGCCTGGGATCGAACCAAGGACCACAGGATCAAAAATCCCGCGTGCTGTCCGCTCGGCCGACCGGCACCCCCTACATGGCACAAGTCACGGTAACACATGGCACCACAAGTCATGGCAACACATGGCGCCACAAGTCATGGCAACACATGGCACCACAAATCACGGCAACACATTTCACCGCACGTCACGGCAACACATGGCACCACAAGTCACGGCAACACATGGCACCAGAAGTCACGGCAACATAAGGCCCCACACATCACGGCAACACATGGCACCACAAGTAACGGCAACACATGGCACCACACGTCACGGCAACACATGGCACCACACGTCACGGCCACACATGGCACCACAAATCACGGCAACACATGGCACCACAAATCACGGCAACACATGGCACCACACGTCACGGCAACACATGGCACCACAAATCACGGCAACACATGGCACCACAAGTAACGGCAACACATGGCACCACACGTCACGGCAACATATGGCACCACACGTCACGGCAACACATGGCACCGCACGTCACGGCAACATATGGCACCACAAATCACGGCAACACATGGCACCACACGTCACGGCAACACATGGCACCACAAATCACGGCAACACATGGCACCACACGTCACGGCAACACATGGCACCACACGTCACGGCAACACATGGCACCACAAGTCACGGCAACATATGGCACCACACGTCACGGCAACACATGGCACCACACGTCACGGCAACACATGGCACCACACGTCATGGCAACAAGTCACGGCAACACATGGCACCACAAGTCATGGCAAAACAAGTAACGGCAACATGTGGCACCACAAGTAACGGCAACATGTGGCACCACAAGTCACAGCAACATGTGGCACCACAAGTTATGGCAGCACATGGCACGCAAAGTAATGGCAAAACATGGCAACACGTGGCACCACAAGTTATGGCAACACAAGTCACGGCAACACATGGCACCACAAGTCATGGCAGCACATGGCACCACAAATCATGACAAAACATGACACTACAAGTCACAGCAACACATGGCACCACAAGTCATGGCAGCACATGGCACCACAAATCATGACAAAACATGGCACTACAAGTCACGGCAACACATGGCACCACACGTCACGGCAACACATGGCACCACAAGTCACGGCAACATATGGCACCACACGTCACGGCAACACATGGCACCACACGTCATGGCAACAAGTCACGGCAACACATGGCACCACAAGTCATGGCAAAACAAGTAACGGCAACATGTGGCACCACAAGTAACGGCAACATGTGGCACCACAAGTCACAGCAACATGTGGCACCACAAGTTATGGCAGCACATGGCACGCAAAGTAATGGCAAAACATGGCAACACGTGGCACCACAAGTTATGGCAACACAAGTCACGGCAACACATGGCACCACAAGTCATGGCAGCACATGGCACCACAAATCATGACAAAACATGGCACTACAAGTCACGGCAACACATGGCACCACAAGTCATGGCAGCACATGGCACCACAAATCATGACAAAACATGGCACTACAAGTCACGGCAACACATGGCACCACACGTCACGGCAACACATGGCACCACAAGTCACGGCAACATATGGCACCACACGTCACGGCAACACATGGCACCACACGTCATGGCAACAAGTCACGGCAACACATGGCACCACAAGTCATGGCAAAACAAGTAACGGCAACATGTGGCACCACAAGTAACGGCAACATGTGGCACCACAAGTCACAGCAACATGTGGCACCACAAGTTATGGCAGCACATGGCACGCAAAGTAATGGCAAAACATGGCAACACGTGGCACCACAAGTTATGGCAACACAAGTCACGGCAACACATGGCACCACAAGTCATGGCAGCACATGGCACCCCAAATCATGACAAAACATGGCACTACAAGTCACGGCAACACATGGCACCACAAGTCATGGCAGCACATGGCACCACAAATCATGACAAAACATGGCACTACAAGTCACGGCAACACATGGCACCACACGTCACGGCAACACATGGCACCACAAGTCACGGCAACATATGGCACCACACGTCACGGCAACACATGGCACCACACGTCATGGCAACAAGTCACGGCAACACATGGCACCACAAGTCATGGCAAAACAAGTAACGGCAACATGTGGCACCACAAGTTATGGCACTACAAGTCACGGCAACACATGGCACCACACGTCACGGCAACACATGGCACCACAAGTCACGGCAACACATGGCACCACATGTCACGGCAACACATGGCACCACAAGTCACGGCAACACATGGCACCACACGTCACGGCAACACATGGCACCACAAGTCACGGCAACACATGACACCACACGTCACGGCAACACATGGCACCACAAGTCACGGCAACACATGGCACCACAAGTCACGGCAACACATGGCACCACAAGTCACGGCAACACATGGCACCACAAGTCACGGCAACACATGGCACCACAAGTCACGGCAACACATATCACCACACGTCACGGCAACACATAGCACCACACGTCACGGCAACACATGGCACCACAAGTCACGGCAACACATAGCACCACACGTCACGGCAACACATGGCACCACAAGTCACGGCAACACATAGCACCACACGTCACGGCAACACATAGCACCACACGTCACGGCAACACATAGCACCACACGTCACGGCAACACATAGCACCACAAGTCACGGCAGCACATAGCACCACACGTCACGGCAACACATAGCACCACACGTCACGGCAACACATAGCACCACACGTCACGGCAACACATAGCACCACACGTCACGGCAACACATGGCACCACAAGTCACGGCAACACATGGCACCACAAGTAACGGCAACACATGGCACCACACGTCACGGCAACATATGGCACCACACGTCACGGCAACACATGGCACCACACGTCACGGCAACATATGGCACCACAAATCACGGCAACACATGGCACCACACGTCACGGCAACACATGGCACCACAAGTCACGGCAACACATGGCACCACAAGTCACGGCAACACATGGCACCACAAGTCACGGCAACACATGGCACCACAAGTCACGGCAACACATGGCACCACAAGTTATGGCACTACAAGTCACGGCAGCACATAGCACCACACGTCACGGCAACACATGGCACCACAAGTCACGGCAACACATGGCACCACAAGTCACGGCAACACATGGCACCACAAGTCACGGCAACACATAGCACCACAAGTCACGGCAACACATGGCACCACAAGTCACGGCAACACATAGCACCACAAGTCACGGCAACACATGGCACAGCAACAATATAATGATGGCTCAACAAATCATCTTGACCACTCGTCATGATTCAAACCTACTCCAACCATTAATTAATTCCATGGAACCACTAACATATATCTAAAATATATCTGAGAGTCAATTACAATCATAAACTTTTGTAATAGAATCATTTACCAATAGAAACAAATTCTATTGTTTTGTTAAATATCATACATATTAAAAATATTATACATATTAAAAATATTATACATATTAAAAATATCATACATATTAAAAATATTATACATATTTTTCTTCCATAGAATATTCGAAATCATTTAATTAAAATCGATTGAACAAAGATCAATACACAACTTAAATATTCAGTACACATTACCGGCACATTACAGATGAAATTCCCAAAGCTTGTCAGTACATTTTCAATCGAATTCCCTCAAGAGATAATTTAGGTTGAATATTTGAGATATTTGTACATTAGTAATGTACAATTTACTTAAAGAAAACTATTAATAATTTAGTATAAATGGGATAATCAAAGAACAAAAGTTACTAAGATACAGTATACCACACACACTATATCCAGCAGTTTAATAGTTAAATTGAATACTGAAAGTATAGGTCATTTATTACAAACAACATTACACAATTTTATTAAGAGGCTTATTCGCAATCAACTCATTTTCATCCAAGGTAGTTCTGCACATTTAAGCCGGATTGGTTAGGTAAGAACAGGTTCGACAAAGTCCAATGACATCGAGGGCATTTTATTTAGGATTAGAACAATTGACACCATAACAATCAACCTGAAGTACTGGGATATAAAGCATTTGGACCAGAATGTCCAAAATCAACATTTCCAAGACCAAAATGTATTATGTATTTCACGAGATAAATACAAACACTAGAATGACACAATTGCAACTCGTTCAGGTTCCCTCAATAACATTTTTCTGAGCTTAAATCGCAGATCCAGACGAATAGAAATAAATGGATGACAAAACTGTTCAAATGAGCTTTCACAACTAAGCAGAACCTCTGGAGGAAGTATCAGTTCTCAAAGAATAGAGGATTGCCTGAAAACACAAACCGTAACTGTCTCTATTTTCCGCTTGTTACAACTTGTAATAAAGTTGTTACATCTTGGCTTAACATGTTTATGACGTATTAGAACGTTGTTACAACTTGCTATATTGGTTGTTATAACTGGTTAGGAGGCCTTAAAACTTGTTCGAACGTTGCACCAACGTCGTAGTTTCGGTGTGTGTTTGGTGGGTTGCGAGCTACATAAACTGGCAATAAATTCAGCCACCTGGGAAATCAGATCAGTCAAAATAAACTACAAAATAAAACTTGCTCAAAACGAAGAAAAGATCTTGTCTTTTAATGTCTATATAATGAATAGATCAGGACAAAAATTCTGCAGCACCCATAAACGATGAGTAAGTTATAACTGACCATAAATCACATTGATTGATTGATTGATAAAGATTAAGCCACCCAAGAGGTGGCACGGGCATGAATAGCCCGTAAGTGGTACAATTTTTTTTTCTCAGTATTCTGAGGTTGCATTTAACCATCAAGCTGTTATCGCGGGGATAAATCACACTGAATGAATACTGTACACCAGTGTTCACACTTTCAAGAATACACAACATACCAATTCCCACAGAAACGTTTCCCTACTTCCTACGTTTGAAGTAGGGAAAAGAGAATGAGTTGAGGATATCCCCATTATGTGTAAAATAATGAGAGCATTGATAAAGTAAAGGAATCTTAAGCTGGATTGAATTCAATCCAAAATCATAAAAACTTATTATATTCAGAAAATCTCTAGACAAAGGGAAAAAATCCCCTAAATTTTATCTATGCAAAAATCACCCCTCATCTTCAGGAAGGGCAAAACACATCAGCAGAAAACCACAGACTATTCAGTTTACAGTTTACTCCCTTAGTTAACAGATTCCTAACGAATCTGTAAACTTAGGGAGATAATTCTAATGGAAAAAATCTCTCATCATTTCATGGTAAACAATTTAGTAAAATCAACAAAATATCATTCTGTAAAAAAAATAAAGCTTGGCTAACTTGTTCAAAACTTTTGAAACGATACCCAGCTACTCAAAGTACTTTTTTTTTTTTTTTACACCCACAGGTGGGTACAGGAACAGACGATTTCTGACTTACCTTAGCGAGCAGAGTTTTCCCTTCCCATAGTTTTCCTTTGAACACAACCCGTCAACTGGTTTACAACCAGGTGTCCAACGCAGACGATGACTCACAAGAACGTGGCTGAAGATCTGATGACCAAAGCACACACCAGAAAATGAAGAAACTGCGACGTCTCTGTACATCCTGGACCATTATCAAGTCGTATGTGACGGGAGAGATTGATTGATTCATTGATCAAGATTAAGCCACCCAAGAGGTGGCACGGGCATGAATAGCCCATAACTGAAGGCTCGTTGGAAGCATTACCAGTACCAGTAGCTGATACTGGAGATCTGTGGATGTGGGAGAGAGAAGGGCATGGATAATAATTAAGGAGAGTGAGGGGAGGAGCAGGTAAGAGAAGAAGGTAATTCCTAGAAGATAAGAGTAAGGCGATAAGGTAAGGATGGGATGGGTGTAAGGATGGGATGGAGGAGGAATGTGATAGGTAAGAGTAAGACAAAGAAAAAGGGGATAGGCTTAAGTCAGGTCACGTTTGTTAGGAAGGTTGGAGCATTTGAGCACATAATGTGAAAGGGAAGAGTCAACAGCAACAAAGCCAGTACTAACATGTTGGGTAGGTTGTGTATCAGAGCCGATAAGACGGCGTCTATGAAGAGTAGAGGCAGGAAAGATTAGTTTAGAAGACCAATCAATAGCATGATTAGAATCCCTAACATGACAGAAGAGAGCATTGTTTGTGTCTGCAAACTTAACACTTCTTTTGTGTTCCTTAAGTCTGTCATTCAGTGTACTGCCAGTTCTCCCAAAGTATTGGAGGGGACAAGACGAACAGGAAATAGAGTAGACACAGCAGTGTCATGTTCACAGAAAACGGTACCATCCGTTTTCTATGTGCGGCGGCTGGGACGCCAGAGAAGGTAAACAAGAGCGTACAGGACGCCCGCCAAGCTTGGTAGCTACTAGTCATGTAACATCTTGAGTATTAAAGTCAGTAACCAAGCAATGGCTTTATATCAACCCTACAACCTTCCTCAGTAACACACAAACACCACAAGCAGCAAATCCCCAACGGCCGTGATGAGGATTCGAACCTACGACCGAAAGGATCCCAGACGCGCCTTAATCGACTGTGCCATGACACGATCAAAAGACCATATTCATTTGATGCATCACGCTATTGTGATTTTGTATGTGTTAGGAGGAGCAGTGTGAACCAGAATACTACGAAAAGTGTTCGTGTGGCGAAAGGCGAACTTTATGTCAAAAGGACGAAGGGTATTAGTGAGATTTTTTGGTTCAGATATAAAGTGGAAGGCAGAGCACAGTGGTACTAGTGTTGGGAACAGCTTTGGGTAGAAATAAATTTAGTTTAGTTTGATAATAGGTATACTGTACATTGTACTTGAGAAAATTTCTCCAGGGCGAGAGAAAGATTTATGAATAATGGAAATTTCAAAATCAAGAAACTGAGAGTCACTGATGAGTAGAGCGGGGAGGAAGAGAGACGAGGACACTTTTCTTAACAGAAGGAAAGATGGTAGGAAAAGAAGTTAATGTACATACCAATATGCATGGGTTTTCGGTACAGAGAGAAAGAGAACCCGGACACAGAGCTGTGAACATGAGCGTCTTGAAAAGGAAGGAGGGAATTAGATTCCCATTCAACTTTGAAATGGATAGGAGGAGTCAGAGTGTTAGGAGAGGAGATGAAAGGCTGGAAACGTCTAAGGTCATGAGGCCATATAGCAAAAATGTCGTCACATAGCGATAATGGTCCAGGAGGGACCGAAACGTCGTCGTTTCTTTATCTTCTGGTGTGTGGGTTTGGTCATCATGTATTCAATTACTGTTGGATAAACAGGGGCACAAAGTTAAGGAATAGTGGCCAGATAATTATCCCTGACCAGGACTCTAAATCTAAAATAAATTGCTTGCAAGGACTGTGGCAAATGTTTTATCACTGAGCCATCATGGATTTCTGGTTGATGTGGTGTACATGGGCTACTCTAAACCTTTAGATATGGTACCACATGAAAGACTGGCCCAGAAAGACTGGCCCAAAAATTACAAGCACATGGAATAAATTGCAAAAAAATAGAATAAATAAATCAATGGTTAAGACAACAGAAGCAAAGGGTCGTCTTAAGTGGAAATGAATATAGTTGGAAAAATGTTGACCGGAGTACCACAAGGCTCTTTCTTGGAGCCAAACTTTGTTATACACATTTATATCGTTTATGAATATGTTACAAACCACATCAATCTTTCAGATGACACGAAAATCTATGGTAAAGTGGAAACGAAAACTCAAAAGGACTCGAAACAAGTTTTGAGTTCTTGCAAAGCTATCTATATTAACACTACAAATGGTCAGGGGTTAGTAACAGGTCAAATGTTTTTCAATATTAAAAAATGGAAGAGCGTGACAGTAGGGCACAACAATACATATATCTCAACAACACAATCATGCAGCATAGTGATGAAGGTCAGTACCGAGGCGTCGTCATCATCCACACAATGAGAGTTGCTCAACAAGTAGGAGCTGTGGAACAAAATATTGAGGAATAATTAAACCTTTGACTTCAAGGAGGAGATAGCGGTTATTCAGCTGTACAAATCTCTGGTACATTCCGTTCGGACTACATCCAAGCATGGAGATTGCCTTCAAATAGACCTATCTTCTTTGACGACAGTTCAGTACAGGGCCAACGATATAACACATAACTTTTACCAGGAAAGGTTGAGGGGCTCAAGACTACAGCTCTATAAACCAGACATGACAGGGCAGAGCCCATCAAAACCAGACATGACAGGCCAGACCCCATCAAGACCAGACATGACAGGCTGGACCCCATCGAGACCAGACATGACAGGCCAGACCCTATCAAGACCAGACATGACAGGCCAGACCCTATCAAGACCAGACATGACAGGCCAGACCCCATCAAGACCAGACATGACAGGCCAGACACCATCAAGACCAGACATGACAGGCCGGACCCCATCAAGACCAGACATGACAGGCCAGACCCCATCAAGACCAGACATGACAGGCCGGACCCCATCGAGACCAGACATGACAGGCCAGACCCCATCAAGACCAGACATGACAGGCTGGACCCCATCAAGACCAGACATGACAGGCCAGACCCCATCAAGACCAGACATGACAAGCCGGACCCCATCGAGACCAGACATGACAGGCTGGACCCATCAGGATCTTTAAAATACTAAACATTTTTAAAGATATTAATTAATCCAGACCATTTCTTTCAAAGATCAAACTAATAGACACAAGAGGTAACTGATTCAATAAGCCACAATGTAAGACCAAAAATATATATTTTTTGCACTTATGGGATAATAAACCTGTGGAACCGCCTGCTCGACGAAGCAGTAAATGCCAAGACATTACTTCAACTTAAAATTCCACTGAAAATAAAACTCAGGAATAATGGGCAGACCTTTGACAAGCCGCCAGCTTCCTGTCCCAGTTGAGTCCACTAGAGATAGTGGTCCTGAGGTAAATTCAGGTAAATTGATAACTGAAAAAAAATCATGTATTTCTAGAATTAAATATGAACTTGTATACAATACTCCTGTTACGATAGTTCACAAAATTTGATTTATATATTTTTTTCTTTAAATTCAATGTACATCATACATCTGCAAGTATCATCTACAGCAATAGTTATATTATAATAATTTTTGAGTCATAAAATATGCATACACAAGAACATAATATAGAGGTATATTTAAGGTACTGGGGTTCCATATTAAATAGTCACTAATATGCAAAGCATTTTAAGCAAAACTGAACAAATTTAGTTAAAAAATTATAAATTTGAAAAAAAATCAAAGAAGACATGTCCAGGAAATTAGAAATGATAAACAATATATAGGTGAGAATGATGGACAAAGCACAAGTACATAATAAAATTTGTAGTTTTTGGAACAGTACAGATATTGTAACATCAGCAATAACAACAAAAATATACTGTAGCTTACTATATACTTCAGAATTAGTTTTCCCTAACGATTTAAAAAAAACGTATGTAGTGTAGTATAGTCTTTTCTATCACTTCCCCCAAGGAAACTAGAAGTGCTTCAATGTCACCCAGGGATAAGCATGCAATTATCAAAACACTCAGTCGCAAAGGCTATAAAGCACTACTTTCTTAGTGCTTTACCTGGTAGGCAAGACTGTTATATCACGCAGTTCTATAATAGATTGCGTATTATAATCTATCTTCTAATAAACTACCTTCGTATGCATTAGACGTGCTAGAAATGCCTGGGTTACGCTGCCATGCAATACATGCACTTACTGAAGGGTGTGCAAGTCTCGACATTCTAATTACTAAATTTATTCCCAAACATTACTAAGTTTTTACTTTCATCAATGATCCAGAATCAATTTTACAGTAATAACTTAATTGTGTTTAGTAGCAGTAATAATAATTAATAGTAATGTCTTAATTACAAACATAATAACATGGGATAAAAACCCACACACTTATCTGTGTAATTTATGTAAAGATTTTCACCTAGTCTTTTACACTCTCCTGAGTACATTATCGAGGTCTAAGTGTCTGGTCTGGAGGAGACTTGCACCTCAATGTTGAGATGCTAGTCTCGTCCTCACCATACACTCAGACCTTAATAGCTGAATGATGAAGATTAAGCCACCCAAAAGGTGGCACGGGCATGAATAGCCCGTAAGTGGTGACCCTTTTGAGCCATCACCAGTATCAAGAGATGATACTGGAGATCTGTGGAGGTGTGAGTGCACCCTGCGTGACGGGAGATGTCTCCCGCGTCCTTAATAGCGCATTCAGGAGACTGCGCAAGACTTGGCGTCATCTTTAAATGATTTTGGGGCTTAGCGTCCCCGCGGCCCGATCCTCGACCAGACCTCCTTTTTGTTACACACCCCTCAGGAAGCACCCCGTAACAGCTGTCTAACTCCCAGGTACCTATTTACTGCTAGGTGAACAGGTGCATCAATGTGAAAGAAACTCTGTCCATTTCTTTCTGTCTCCTCCAGGGATCGAACCCAGAACCTTAAGACTACGAATCCCAAGTGCTGTCCACTCAGCTGTCAGGCCCCCTGGCGTAGTTCAAATCTTTACATAAATTACAACATACATAAATTTGGGTTTTTCATTCTAAATCATATTAATAATAATAATTTATTTATTTATTTACACAACTGTACATACATATGATACATGAACAGAGAAAGATACATAGGTAAGACAAGTACAAAGCATAAAGCCAATGATACGCAATGCATTTTGGGCATAAGATAATAGTTAGGTTGTTCAAGGGTATGATGAGATATACACTGAATACTTAATAAGGAGGTTAGCATAAACAAAATTCAAGACACTTTGCAAATGTGACTTTCTGAAATTTGACAGTTTTCTATTGAGCCATAAATGGTTTGGTAGACATCTTGCATTCGCATAATAATTTGATTAAAAGCTTTTGCTAAAGATTATTGGGTTCCTTTCTGAAGAGCACAAATCCCTGATCTATGAACATTTACTGATCTGCTGCCAGAAATTTTAGCCAAATATTCCCAGTTTGCTAACTGTAGGTAGTAACTAAGTGATTGTAACCTATCCACCGCTGCCCACTGGATGGGGGGCGGTGTGCAGGACAAACATATCAATTGTGACACTAGCTCTCCACATATGTAAGTTGCTTAATTTAGAAACTGTACTTGTGGTCGATCTCGAACCCATTGTTGATGTGACGACTTATACTGAATTTTGTAACTAGCTCATCAAGATTATAACTTGCTTAGCTAAATTGTGTAGTTCAGTCCCTGAGCCCATTATGTGCCTCTGTAACCCTTTCCTCTATCGTCCACAAGACAGGTATGGGGTGCATAATAAATGAACTAAACTAAACTATGAACATTTACACTTGGGAATGGAATCAATTTTAATTTTTAGCCACAAGGCCTTCTAAACAACCCATTTCTTAAGTACAAACATAACAGTGCTTATGTATAATTTCCTATGTTTGTTGAAGAGAAATGCTTGAATAATGGTCAGTAAAGAAGAGAAAGTATGAAAGTATGCTGGTGGTGCACCAGACCCCATTCATCATAGTCTCATTTAGTAATTATACCTCTTTGCTCTTCAAAAACATCAACACACATTACCTGAAATTATCCAAGAGCCTCTCTCTCTCTCTCTCTCTCTCTCTCTCTCTCTCTCTCTCTCTCTCTCTAGAAGCCACTATGATAACAGGAAGCTGGCGGCTTGTCAAAGGCCCCCCTTCCCTCATTTGTCCTGATTATATCGAGGTAGATCTTGAACTGCAGCAGTGTTTTGGCATTTACAGCTTCAGCAGGTAGGCGGTTCCTTGGGTTTATAACACCGAGTAAAAAAAAAAAAAACAGAACAAAAAAGCACTTTGGTTCTGCATTATGAGCGGCTGACTTAGAAACTCCCTTAGGAATGTATTTCATTCCTAAGCAGAAGATTACCTGCAATGCAATGGAACACCAACTTGCAAATGATGAGCAACAATAATGTGCATGAAGATTAGAGACCCAACCCACATATCTGAAAATGAAAAATTAATGACGTTTCAGTCCCTCCTGGACCATTATTAAGTCCTGTAACATATACGACTTGATAATGGTCCAGGATGGACTGAAACGTTGTCAATATTTTCTTTTCAGATTTGAGGGTTGATCATCATACTATCAACATATTACACGAGCTTGCTTTTGAAGAATTTCCAAAATACTGTGAATAATGTGTTCAACTTCTGAACTTACACAGTTTCTGTCACCACTTATCAGTACATTATTCAATTCCATCTCATCTGTAAAATAAATCGAACTCTATCACTTAATAAAATCAGAAATAAAATTGATAGTGAAAATTATACTTTTTATTCAAAAACAATATTTTATTAAGTTCCTCCCTCAACATTGAATGCCATTCAACATATAACAGTCATTTTCTATATCTAAAATGAGTAATATTAATGGTAATTTTTCTTTACATGTTTTCCTCAGGTAATCAAAATACTTAGCCTGAAATAAAGTCAAATTTAATATAAAATTCTTTTGTTGCATCTAAAGCAAGAAAATGCAAAATAGAATTATAACAAAAAATTCATGCATAAATTGTGTATGCAAATGCAAAATTCTTAGCATTATTTTACAGCTGTCTTCAGAAACATAGATTTTAAAACGGTCTTGAGCTGATAACTAATTACACCTCACAGTTCCTCAGCATTTCATCACATTTCAACAGAACTCACAAATATGATGACCTATCTTGTGATGAGTCTAAGATAATGGACTATAAATTAAAAGTCTTAATTAAATCCTTGTAACTACAATTCTGATAAGAATGTTTGAGGCCATACAAAATAAATACAGCATTTCAGTCAAAAATCAGTATGGTATCCCCAATACGAAGCTGAAAAGGATACATAAGCATATGTAGAAAATATGGAAATTGTTTTTCCAATTACTTCTGAACAGAATTCTCTTCAATGCACGGTAATTGGTGAAGATGTATCCTACTTCACCGTCTGTGTTAAGTGCGCTATATAGACACAGTCAATTGAAAAGTTGAAAGTCCACATCTGTTAAGTCTATAACCACATGACTGAACTGGTAACAATATTTCAGAACATGTACATGTACGTGTGTATTATATATATATATACATATACATATACATATATATATATATATATATATATATACATATATATATATATATATATATATATATATATATATATAGTCGTACCTAGTAACCTAGTAGCCAGAACGCACTTCTCTGCCTACTATGCAAGGCCCGATAGATTTTCTTTCTTTTTTCAACAAATTGTTTCCAATTGATTTATTTGAATTATTATTATATTAATAATATAAATTATTGACTTAGTTATGTTAGTTTAGGTTGGGTTATGCTAGGTTAGGTTAGGTTAGGTTAGGTAGGGTTGGTTAGGTTCGGTCATATATCTACGTTAGTTTTGACTCAAATTTAAACAAATGAAGTCATACATAGTGAAATTGATAGCTTTATCATTTCATAAGAAAAAAATTTGAAAAATAAATAAATTCAGGAAAACTTAGCCTATTAAGCAAATCGGGCCTTGCACAGTAGGCCGAGAAGTGCCTTCTGGCTACTAGGTACATTATATATATATATATATATATATATATATATATATATATATATATATACTATATATATATATATATATATATATATATATATATATATATATATATATATATGAATGCATGTGTGGGTGCATGTGTGTGTACATTGTATGTGTGTATATGTGTACATACGTGTGTATATGTGTACATACATGTGTGTGTACATGTGTATGTGTACATACATGTGTGTGTACATGTGTATGTGTACATACATGTATGTTTACGTGTGTGTGTGTGTGTGTGTGTGTGTGTGTGTGTGTGTGTGTGTGTGTGTGTGTGTGTGTGTGTGTGTGTGTCTAGATGTGTGTGTGTGTACATGTGTGTGTGTTTACATGTATGTGTTTTTACATGTATGTGTGCTTTTACATGTGTGTGTGTGTGTGTGTGTGTGTGTGTGTATGTGTGCATGCTTTCACTTGCATGTCAACACTCTGAGACCACTAACGTCTGCACTAACAAGTCCTATTACTGAGACGCTTTTAATTGTGCTATTCATACTCATGCCTCAAGTGCTCTCGCAACTCCTAAATGATATTCTTAACATTTGCAGAAGAAGAGTCACAATAATGTGGCTGAAGTAAGTTGACCAAACCACACACTAGAAAGTGACGGGATGACGACGTTTCGGTCCGTCCTGGTCCATTCTCAATCGATTTGAGAATGGTCCAGGACGGACCGAAACGTCGTCGTCCCTTCACTTTCTAGTGTGTAGTTTGGTTAATATTCTTAACACTGTCACAAATGCTTCGAGTACTAAAGACTCCTCTGCACGTCATCAAATATTTAGCCTTACTAGGTTCCGGTACTATGTTTCGGTATTATGTTCCAGTACAATGATCCAGTACTATTGACAACTGGGCGACGAACCAATGACACGCCTCTACAACTTTGAGGCAGCACCTACATATGGATATACCTTCATTATCAAATGACACATGAGTGAAAAGTAAGGAAATGCTCCATACATCATTACTGCCTTATGCTTAGACTGACTTCTAAATACTGCTATAGAAAAAACTTCATATTTGGCCAGACTACTTGTCTAGGCAACAATAACTA
The DNA here is from genome assembly GCF_040958095.1 of Procambarus clarkii. NCBI lineage: Eukaryota > Metazoa > Arthropoda > Malacostraca > Decapoda > Cambaridae > Procambarus > Procambarus clarkii. The sequence goes on along the minus strand of NC_091160.1, from coordinate 47,672,348 downwards.
TGTTAACACTGGCAAAATACTTTACGACTACACAACGAGTTAAGATCTTGACTAAATTATGACAATATTGAAAGTCAGAACCTCTCTATAGCTGTAAGGTCAATATTGGCATTTTTTAATGGACTTCACAACTCTATGACTACAAATGTTGCCTTATCTAAATTAAAAGGCTTGGAAGCTCTGCCATAACAATCAAATTGTGTTGAAATCACTGCCTGTCACTGTAATGACAAGTGGCCATCAATTTCCACCCACCTTTGTGATAAGCTTCCAGCATAACAGGATATGGTGTGCAACTTCATATTAAAGTACATTTAAAGTACATTTAAAGTACATTTAAAGTACATTTAAAGTACAATCGCCTCATCAGCAGCGGCGGCGGCGAGCTACACATTTTAAAATCACAGTACATAGCAAAAAGACTGAATACTAACTGCTACAGAATATTGTGCACCATATTCTGTTGTGTTGCACGAAGGCTATATGTGTGTGAGGTGAGAAATGACAGCAATAACAGTAGCAAGTATACCTAGCTTCCATCAGCACTAGCCAGGAAGAGGAAGTAAAATGAAGTCATCCTATTTGACTGCATTTCAAGAAGGCTGCACTTTTTTTTTTTTGACACTAAATGCTTGAAATATTTACAAACTTTTAATCTTCCAATTTAATTTGACGTCCCTTAATTCTCTAATTATAAGTTATCTTTATTTAAAGTCTGACATCAAACTTGATTAAAAGTCAAATTTTAAAAGTCAATGCAATTAAGAAAAAATTCACAACATACGAGAAATTAATTATTGAACTAAACAATTACAAAATCATTTAAATTAATTTTCAACCACCAAAAAAGTGCACATTTTTATGACCTTTATCAAGTGCATATAAAATGTACACTTTTTTCGAAGTGCATATTTTTATATGCACTTCCAAAAAGATTATAATTATAACTAGACTGAACCTAATGAACTTCTATTTATTCACGAACTATCAAGCATTAAACTTGGGAATTGTTGAGAAAAAACTCAAGAGATATTTTTACACTGAATTTCTAAAACATTGAAATGATAATTTGGACTCCGAGACTCTCAAACACTAGCGAGGAACACACACACAACTGTGTCTTGGTACCGAGGCCTCAAAACTCGAGTCTTCACTCGGAACTCTCAAAACCTGAAGCTTGCAAAATGTATCCAAGGCTCTTAAGAGAGTTGCAGCTGTGAGCAATAAGGACACGAACATATTTTGAATCCCTCAGAAGAGTTGAGTGATATTTGTGCCTTCCACAAACTTTCAAGCTTTACAGTACTGTACACAATGTATAAATAATAAAGCCGTAGAACAGAATTCAATTCCGTCGTATAGCCACAATATTTAGTCATAGATTCATCACGTTGTGATTTTTCATTGTGTACTGTACGGTATGTTAGTGAACAACAGGGACAATTACGTTACTTGTGTTGGAAGCATGCTGGTCACATTACAAAAATTCTACTCCATTATAGTGTACCAAACCTATCAATACACAAAGGCAAAACACAATATTCTTTGGTATCTGTTCAGGATCCCACTCTAAAAGGACTATACATTAAAATTCTCTGATCTAATGGAAGGATATAAAATAAAATCTCGTAAAGATTTCTTCTAAACATCTTTGAACTCTAACATCTCAACCATAAATCTGTAACCATATTAAATGTTTGAAATACAACAAAAGCCTCTTAAGAACATATTTGTATAACCACCCAAATGCTTCAGTTAGTGATGTTAATGAAGGTTTATGCTTATGCTAAAATATGAAATTCAAATATTTTCACATTAAAATAATGATTATTATATATGTAAAACAGTTCTCTACAAGGCAGTAAATTATATTAATATTTAATAAATGCTTTCATTTCTAAACAAAAAAATTTACAACCTTCAATTCTGCAGCACTTAAAATTGCAGGATATGACCTTTAAATACCTAGTAAGCTTGAGATAAATACCCTAAAGCTTCAATGGGCGAGCTCAGTAAGGGCTTGGGCACTCGGGTGGGTTGAGGTAGCCAAAGACATTGAGCTCGTACAGGCTGGCAAATATCATAAATATGAGGTACCAAAACATAAGCACCACGCCGTATTTTTTATCCAGCTTCCAGCCATTCATATGAGTGGCGACGATCAAGAAAATCACGGTCGAGAAGAGCGAGACTGTTGAGTACGTCAGACCTGCAGACACAAAAGTTAGTCGAGGGATTTGTGTGTGAATTTGGAAGTAATGGAAATGGAAGTAATGATTATATATAGCATAAACCTCAAGTATAACTATATAATCACCATGAGGGCTATATAGCCCTTCGTGGCCCTCAATGGATGGGTGTGGGGAGCAAGATTGGCAAATTATATTTGTAACTTGTGTGACAAACATTTATTCTTTGTGCTAGGGCCTCTTTAGGTGACGGTAATGTTAGTGTAACAAATTTTGATGATATTATTGCTTTATTTATACTGCCTGATCTGCTGTCCTCCTGTGCAAGCGTATTTGAGGCGGTTGAGAGCAATAAATATTATGTTCTTGTCGTTTTAGACCCAACTAAGCTGTTTGACACTAGACCCAACTTTGCTCGCCAGGAAAGTTGAGGTCAACAGCACTGGAGGGTATGTTCTGAATTGGATAAGAACCTGGGACCAGATTCACGAAAGCACTTACGCAAGCACTTACGAACCTGTACATCTTTTCTCCATCTTTGGCAGCTTTGTTTCCAATTAGTAAACAGTTAATGAGCTCCGAAGCACCAGGAGGCTGTTTATAACAATAACAACAGTTGAATGGGAAGTTTTCATGCTTGTAAACTGTTTAATAAATGTAACCAAAGCCGTCAAAGATTGAGGAAAAATGTACACGTTCGTAAGTGCTTGCGTGAATCTGGCCCCTGGTTGAAGGCCAGGTTGACGACAGGATTCAGAGTATTTGTATCAAAAATCTAAATCAGAGTGGAGAAATATGTCACTAGTGGGGTGTCTGAGGGGTTTGTTTTGGAGCCTTTGTTATTGATATGTATTATGAACTTAGATGTTCATAGTATGAACCTAGATGTTGAAGGCAAGCAAGAGCAAAGACCTAAATTTAGGAAATGACAGTGGTCTTGTTTACCAAATAATTTATGCTGAATCTGGTAAATTGAGTTAGAAGAGACTAGGGCTTCATGCCTGGCAATGATGTTAGACACTGAAAACAATAATACATTTTCTAAAGATATATCCAACAATGATAACCAATACAGAGTAATCCAGTCACTTTACCTCTGCTCTCAACAGGGACAGTGGTTCCGGGGTAGATGATAGCAGTCTTGAAGAACCAGGGCAGACCCAGACACAGAAGAATGTCAAACACATTGCTCCCAATGGCGTTGCTTACTGCCATGTCGCCAAAACCTGTAGCAAGAGTGGACGTTACCTACCCTTGCAACTCACCATTTTGGCGAGTTCTATACCTGCCAAGTGTACATTTCCAGCTTAAGTAGGATAGCTATTTAAGTTGGAAATTAAGATTAAATTATCCTACTTAAGCTACTACTGATCCCGCTCTCCTGGATCTAGTTTGAATACTGTTTATCTTCACATTGTGCCTAGAGATAGCGAGCTTCTAAGAGAGGTACTGTAATCTGATCTTCTATATTTTTATAAATAAAATACTGTATTATTATTAATATTATGCTGATGTATGTGCCAGCCTCATACACCAGCATAGCGCCTCACCACACACACACACACACACACACACACACACACCCTCAAACCTCACCATACGCACACCCTCACAACCCCTCACACACACACACACACACACACACACACACACACACACACACACGGCCACGTACCCTGCTTGGCCACACAGAGAGAGGACATAGCGTCAGGTGCCGACACGCCCACAGCTATCAGCGTCAGACCCATCACGGTGTCGGGAATACCCAGGGTGAAACCTGCAACGGTTAACTCATTATAATCATCCTACTTATATGATGAACAGTAGTATGCACCCCGGACACACTGACCTTTATCGCTTACACTCTATCATTTATTGGGGGGGGGATTTCCTACCCTTTTTAATTCTATAATTCTATAATATAATTAATTCTATACATATAATCTAATGTAACTAGAAAAAATGATGGCAAGTTCGGGGAGAAGCTAACTGTATCCAGAGGGTATAGTTTGGTCGTGATCTGTACACCCCAGAGAGTATCTGGGGTGTACACACACACCCCGGAGAGTATCTGGGGTGTACACACACACCCCGGAGAGTATCTGGGGTGTACACACACACCCCGGAGAGTATCTGGGGTGTACACACACACCCCGGAGAGTATCTGGGGTGTACACACACACCCCGGAGAGTATCTGGGGTATACACACACACCTCGGAGACCATCTGCGGTGTACACACACACCCCGGAGACCATCTGGGGTGTACACACACCCCGGGGACCATCTGGGGTGTACACACACCCCGGGGACCATCTGGGGTGTAAACACACCCCGGGGACCATCTGGGGTGTAAACACACCCCGGGGACCATCTGGGGTGTACACACACCCCGGGGACCATCTGGGGTGTACACACACCCCGGGGACCATCTGGGGTGTACACACACCCCGGGGACCATCTGGGGTGTACACACACCCCGGGGACCATCTGGGGTGTACACACACCCCGGGGACCATCTGGGGTGTACACACACCCCGGGGACCATCTGGGGTGTACACACACCCAGAGAGTATACAGAAGGGGGGTTCCCATTCTCCACTTTTGTGGTATACAGGAGCAACAGCCGGGAGCAAAAAAAAAAACAAATAGAAAAAAAAAAACTAAATATCATATAATCATATATTCTCAATCTTGAATAAATGTTAAGACTTTAGAACTATTTTTATCATCAAGATTTTTAGAATTAATTAATATAGTAGAAAGCATCTACCTCAACATTTAATGAGTAATTACTCATACAACCATCTTGGAAATACAAAATTGTGATGAATAGGTATTGTATTATACAAATTTTGTTTTAATTCCCAGTGAAAGTCTTCCTCAGATTTGCACTTAAAGACTACAGTAATTGGTTTGATCCATGTACTATTATTTACAAGGGAAAACATGGATAAAATTATATACAAATTAATGTATTTATTCACACACTTGAAACACTAATGTTTATGATCATGAATGTGTATTGATACACAAGGTACACTACCACACCATACACACGCCGTAACGATAATGTTTATGATCATGAATGTGTATTGATACACAAGGTACACTACCACACCATACACACGCCGTACCGATAATGTTTATGATCATGAATGTGTATTGATACACAAGGTACACTACCACACCATACACACGCCGTACCGATAATGTTTATGATCATGAATGTGTATTGATACACAAGGTACACTACCACACCATACACACGCCGTACCGATAATGGTGATCATCCACACCATAAGGTATGAATAAGCGGCGATCCAGAACATGCTCATGATGAATGTGATGAGGTGCCAGCGACGGAAGCGCTCCCTGCGGCAGTCCGGGGTGGTGAAGTGGTGGAGTGCCACCAGGGGCAGCGACAGTGCCCACCCCAGGCGCTCACACACCCCCACGGGCACTGTCCACGGCGACACGTCGTCGTCCTGATAACACAGAGATTTACAGTAAACAAACACACAGAGATTTACAGTAAACAAACACACAGAGATTTACAGTAAACAAACACACAGAGATTTACAGTAAACAAACAAATATATATACACAAAAAAGTTTGTTTTAACTTGCAAATAAATGTTTGTAATTACAAGGGACATCAATAAGAGGGTCTCTTGGTACAGTTGATCACGGGTTCGACTCCCCAGCGGGCTGAAATGGTTGATCACGTTTCTTTTCACCTTATGCCTCTCTTCACCTAGCGGTAAATAGGTACCTGGTTCCTGTACCCAACAAAACCTATTATAAATTATCTTCTCCTTCGGGCTTAATTACAATTTTTAAATCAGATTTAAGTGGATTTAAATGTACCGGGAGTTTAGGGTACCGGGAGTTTAGGGTACCGGGAGTTTAGGAGTACCGGGAGTTTAGGAGTACCGGGAGTTTAGGGTACCGGGAGTTTAGGGTACCGGGAGTTTAGGAGTACCGGGAGTTTAGGAGTACCGGGAGTTTAGGAGTACCGGGAGTTTAGGGTACCGGGAGTTTAGGAGTACCGGGAGTTTAGGAGTACCGGGAGTTTAGGAGTACCGGGAGTTTAGGAGTACCGGGAGTTTAGGGTACCGGGAGTTTAGGAGTACCGGGAGTTTAGGAGTACCGGGAGTTTAGGAGTACCGGGAGTTTAGGAGTACCGGGAGTTTAGGAGTACCGGGAGTTTAGGAGTACCGGGAGTTTAGGAGTACCGGGAGTTTAGGGTACCGGGAGTTTAGGAGTACCGGGAGTTTAGGAGTACCGGGAGTTTAGGAGTACCGGGAGTTTAGGAGTACCGGGAGTTTAGGAGTACCGGGAGTTTAGGGTACCGGGAGTTTAGGGTACCGGGAGTTTAGGGTACCGGGAGTTTAGGGTACCGGGAGTTTAGGGTACCGGGAGTTTAGGAGTACCGGGAGTTTAGGGTACCGGGAGTTTAGGGTACCGGGAGTTTAGGGTACCGGGAGTTTAGGGTACCGGGAGTTTAGGGTACCGGGAGTTTAGGGTACCGGGAGTTTAGGGTACCGGGAGTTTAGGGTACCGGGAGTTTAGGGTACCGGGAGTTTAGGGTACCGGGAGTTTAGGGTACCGGGAGTTTAGAGTACCGGGAGTTTAGGGTACCGGGAGTTTAGGGTACCGGGAGTTTAGGGTACCGGGAGTTTAGGGTACCGGGAGTTTAGGAGTACCGGGAGTTTAGGGTACCGGGAGTTTAGGGTACCGGGAGTTTAGGGTACCGGGAGTTTAGAGTACCGGGAGTTTAGAGTACCGGGAGTTTAGGGTACCGGGAGTTTAGGGTACCGGGAGTTTAGGGTACCGGGAGTTTAGGGTACCGGGAGTTTAGGGTACCGGGAGTTTAGGAGTACCGGGAGTTTAGGGTACCGGGAGTTTAGGGTACCGGGAGTTTTAGTTCTCATAATTTATAATGTCTAGATTCTATTTGTATTAATTTCAATATTATTTTCATTTGTTGTCAATAAGTCAGAATATAATGTCTTGTACCTGACCCGAAGGATACCCTATTTCTAGTGGTCTCCCAGGGTATGGGAAGCCGGCGGCTTGTCAAAGATACCTCACTGTTCCTGGGAACTTTTTCTAACTGCATTTTGGGCTGAAGTCTTGATTTTAAGTCTTAGGACTTAGGGCTTGAAAAGGGTATGGGGCTTCTCATGGGTGGCTGACACGACAGTCCTGCCTGTTCTTACCTATTCGTTCCCTATTCTTACATATTTCTTCCCTATTTACTTAATTCCCACCAACCCTTATTGACAATTTAATTCCTAATGGTTATTAGGTCGTTTTCGGACTATATGTTTTAAGTTTACATTAATCTGTGTAACTAGTTCTTGAAGACTAACTTGCTTAGTTAAATAGATTTTGTCATTCAGTTTGAGCCCATTTTTTTGCACTACCTCCAACAGGATGGGTATGGGGTCCACTACTGCCTATAGGATGGGTATGGGGTCCACCACTGCCTATAGGATGGGTATGGGGTCCACTACTGCCTATAGGATGGGAATGGGGTCCACTACTGCCTATAGGATGGGAATGGGGTCCACCACTGCCTATAGGATGGGAATGGGGTCCACCACTGCCTATAGGATGGGAATGGGGTCCACCACTGCCTATAGGATGGGAATGGGGTCCACCACTGCCTATAGGATGGGTATGGGGTCCACTACTGCCTATAGGATGGGTATGGGGTCCACTACTGCCTACAGGATGGGTATGGGGTCCACTACCACCCACAGGATGGGTATGGGGTCCACTACCACCCACAGGACGGGTATGGGGTCCACAGGAGATGAACTAAGCATCATGGCCTCACCTTCATCTCCGGTGCCATGCTCTTGGTGGGAGCAGCCTCCACCTCCACAGCCTCCACCTGCTTGGGCAGCCCATCTCCATCTGAAACATGACAACACTTCTAGTCTCCAGTGCTACACTAAGTATTTTGACTTAAATTATTCCTTTAGGGGTCACCATCTGTATTGGTCTCGACGGGGATGTGAAGCCGGCGGCTTGTCAGAAAGTTCCTCACAGTGTTCCTGTTTTGTTAAATAGCTGGGAATTGAAATAACTAGCTTATCAGATAAATAGTAAACGAAGGTATTCAAGACCTACGGAAAGGTTATGTTTGGTCCCGGTGATTCAAGCACACTCTGGCCTTTATTAATAAGTGTAATTAATAACTTTAATTATAAATAAAATCAATTTGACTGTAATAATAAGGGTAATAAACATAGGTTTTACCCTGGGTAAAATAACTTGATAACATTAACGTTATCAAGTTACCAACGTTAACAATGAACTGAAACTTAAAGTTGAATAAAATGACCAAGTTTAACATGGGGAGATTAACCTTGTATAATAAACTTGGTTAAGTTTAACAAGGGTCAATTTACTCATGTATAACTTGCAGAGAGTCTAACAGTGGAGGCTTACACAAGTGACAGTGCTACCTTGCGTTAGTAACCAATGTATCACTGTAGCATTGTATGGGGTTAACACTATATTGCCAGGGGTGGGGGGGTGGGGGTGTTTACAGCTAGGGTGCTCGTCAGTGTTCGAGTAGTCTACATATTTTGATCACACTCGGGGAAAACGAGTTTGATCCCTGGGCGGGGTTGAAACATTTGGGCACGTTTTCTTTCACCTAATGTGTGGGTTCACCTAGCAGTAAATATGTACCCGGGAGTTGAGCCACTGTTGGAGGGTTGTATCCTGGGGAGGGTCAGTGGTTCCCTCTTGGAGGACCTCGTTACCAGCCTGCACGCACACACGCACGCCTGCCTGCCTCCCTTACCACCCTGCACGCACGCACACATGCCTCCCTTACCAGTCAGCACGCACGCACACATGCCTCCCTTACCAGCCTGCACGCACACACACACACGCCTCCCTTACCAGCCGGCACGCACGCACACGCACACACACACACACACACACACACGCACGCACACGCACACACACACACACACACACACACACACACACACACACACACACGCCTCCCTCACCAGCCTGCACGCACGCGCGCACACACAGACCTCAGAATGGCGGGAAGTCACCAGTGGAGTCCCACAGGGCTCTGTGCTTGGACCTATCCTGTTTCTGATATACGTAAATGATCTCCCAGAGGGTATAGACTCATTCCTCTCAATGTTTGCTGACGACGCCAAAATTATGAGAAGGATTATGACAGAGGAGGACAGCTTGAGGCTTCAAGACCTGGACAAGCTGCAGGAATGGTCGAACAAATGGATGTTAGAGTTTAACCCAAGCAAATAAAATGTAATGAAGATAGGAGTAGGAAACAGGAGACCAGATACAAGGTATCACTTGGGAGATGAAATACTTCAAGAGTCAGAGATAGAGAAAGACCTGGGGGTTGATATCACGCCAGACCTGTCCCCTGAAGCTCATATCAAGAGGATAACATCAGCAGCATATACCAGGTTGGCTAACATAAGAACGGCCTTTAGAAACTTGTGTAAGGAATCTTTCAAAACATTATATACCACATATGTCAGACCAATCCTGGAGTATGCGGCTCCAGCATGGAGTCCATATCTAGTCAAGCATAAGACTAAACTGGAAAAGGTTCAAAGGTTTGCCACCAGACTAGTACCCGAGCTGAGAGGTATGAGCTACGAGGAGAGACTACGGGAATTGAACCTCACTTCGTTGGAAGACAGAAGAGTTAGGGGGGACATGATCACCACATTCAAGATTCTCAAGGGAATCGACAGGGTTGATAAAGATAGGCTATTTAACACAAGGGGCACACGCACTAGGGGACACAGGTGGAAACTGAGTGCCCAAATGAGCCACAGAGATATTAGAAAGAACTTTTTTAGTGTCAGAGTGGTTGACAAATGGAATGCATTAGGAAGCAATGTGGTGGAGGCTGACTCCATACACAGTTTCAAGTGTAGATATGATAGAGCCCAATAGGCTCAGGAACCTGTACACCTGTTGATTGACGGTTGAGAGGCGGGACCAAAGAGCCAGAGCTCAACCCCCGCAAGCACAACTAGGCGAGTACAACTAGGTGAGTACACACGCCTCCCTCACTAGCCAACACGAAGGGGGTGACGGCGACGACCACGAGGGGGTCGAGTGAACGTATCAACCTGGAGGACAGAATGGCCTTGGGCTTGAAGGATATGTTTAATATCCTCGAGGCAATCTTTCAGGTCCCTAACACCAGTTGCAACATGGTGTGGGAGGAGAACAGTGCCAATACTGGCCTGTTTTGGAGACCCTAACAAGGGTATCCCCAATGCTGGACAATGCAGCTAAGCGAGCAGCTACACCCTGAGAAGGACCAGCAACGACCCGTGTACCAAACGGGTGGGGGTTAACAGTAACAGAGGCATCTACCAAATCAATGAGGTGTTTATGGAGGAAGAAATCGTCTGGAAGTGTAGAATCCAGATGGTTGAGATCAAAGTGTTTAGTCCATGTAGCAGGAACAAACAAGACATGGAATGTATTAGCACTGCAAGGAATCATGCAAGTATGTGGGGGGGGGGGGAGGTTGTTCTATGCTGAGCACCCCTAGTGAGAGGGGGGGGGGTTGTTCTATGCTGAGCACCCTAGTGAGAGGGGGGGGGGTTGTTCTATGCTGAGCACCCTAGTGAGAGGGGGGGGGGTTGTTCTATGCTGAGCACCCTAGTGAGAGGGGGGGGGGGTTGTTCTATGCTGAGCACCCTAGTGAGAGGGGGGGGGTTGTTCTATGCTGAGCACCCTAGTGAGAGGGGGGGGTTGTTCTATGCTGAGCACCCTAGTGAGAGGGGGGGGTTGTTCTATGCTGAGCACCCTAGTGAGAGGGGGGGGGGGTAAAATGTGCAGTTGTCACAATGAGAGAAGTAGCTGCTCCAGGTGATCACCACTGGGGGCTTGGGGCTCAACCCTGCCACAGAAGAGAGAGGGGAGCAGAGGGGGGTAGTCAGGAGGGTCAAAGGAGGAGCTTGGTCTGGGCCCAATGTAGTGGGGGCTACAGAGCCCAGTCTTCCAACACTGTCCAACTCAGGGGTCTGGTTGCCCGCCCGACGAGCCTGGGAAGTTACAGTAGGATCATTCAGTGTCATAGAAACGAGTTGGTAATAATGACCTTCACAAATAAGCCCCCATACCCACCATGGAGCCATAATTAGAGGATAGGACACCCGACAAGCCAGCCTCCCTCCCCCCCCCCAGGGGTGCATCATGACTATACGCCTCACAAATGCCACCTTAAGAACCATCAGTCCGTTGAGATCGGGTTCAGCAACGAAGGCGACGATTGACAATAAAAGCGCCCTCTCGCTCACAACGTCAGGCACCACAGGTCTATGGGTTAGAGAGTGTGCTTCTCAAACACCCAGGCGTCAAAACAGATAATGGCAAAAGAATGGCAAAAATGGCAAAAGGTCAGCGGGAAAGACAATGAAAAAGGAGAAGAGGGGGGAGACAAAATGGATTTTTACTTTACAAAACTTTACAAGACAGCATGTCAGGGGACCCACAAGAATGAGAGGCAATGATGAAACAGCGAAACTCGACCTAGTCTTCATTCTGAACGAAAAAGGGAAACTATGAGGAGATAAGAAAATTCCTAACAGACGTAACTTGGGAAACAGAGCTCAGAGGAAAGACGGACCAAGACATGAAGGGCTACATCACGCAGAAGTGTAAGGAGGCAGGTTTTTTTGTTTTATTCACAGTCCAAAAGAAAAAACCCAAATGCAGACGAGAAACCCATGGTTTAATCAAAGATGTTGACAGGAGAGCTAGGGAAGATATGATCCCTACCTACAAACTTCTAAGAGGAAACGACCGGGTAGATAAATTGTTTAACATGGGGGGTACAAGAACAAGAGGACACAGGTGGAAACTGAGTACCCACATGAGCCACAGGGACGTTAGAAAGAACTTTTTCTGTGTCGTAGTAGTTAACAGATGGAATGCATTAGGAAGTGATGTGGTGGAGGCTGACTCCATACACAGTTTCAAGTGTAGATATGATAGAGCCCAATAGGCTCAGGAACCTGTACTGTTGATTGACAGTTGAGAGGCGGGACCAAAGAGCCAGAGCTCAACCCCCGCAAGCACAACTATGAGTATACACACACACAAACAATGCCTCCTTCACCAACCTGCTCACACAATTGGAACTGAGGAAGGTCCGACCACACAAACCACACACTCAACAAACACTAAGACTCCAACTTGGTAAAGCAGCGCGCGCGCGCGCACACACACACACACACACACACACACACACACACACACACACACACACACACACAGCTCCGAAAGTCTACTTGAGTACACTTTCTCATCAAACTGACCACAAAATCAAAATACACCAACACCATATTTAGCAATTAACAAAAGCCACCAAATCCCAGAAGACTATGAAGCTAAGATATGAGACTAATTATGAAAAGTGACATACCAACCAAGCAATTATCTAAGAAGATATTAAGTAGATATTAAAGGTTCCAAGAATTTTTATATATACATAGAAATATAAATGCCGGTGTTTTTCAAACTCAAAACACACGTGCAGAGAAAATTTTAATTATATGCAACCCGTTCTCGGACCAAGTCCATTCCACCCAGCGGTCGACCCCAAAGTCGCATTCATCAATTTTAACATGCTGTTCATTCAAAACAGAACTTTTCTCAAATATAAAATAATATATTAGCATACTGTGCATATTTAGGCAGTGGTTAGGTTAGGTGTTTAGGCTCTGTTGGCGATTATTTGTATTCGTAGTACGTGTGTGAAGCATTTACAGCGTTATAGTTCGAACAAAAGTCGTCAGAGAAGCACTTGTTCCGGAAGTGTTCAGGCGTCATCTGGTGTGAGTCGTGTTTAAACCGTTTGTCATTCATAAACAGTGGGTTTGGCGGGTGCATGGAATGGACTTTGGGTCTCTGTTTAGAGGACGAGCTGGCTTATATGACTATTATTACCGAGTAAATCAGGGGCCATCATGAGGCGGATTCGAACCCTCACACTTGGGACTCCCACGCCCTAAACTATTGACTTCCTCATTAATAACACCACATTAATGTGATTTCATTGTACGTTATCATTATTAAATCATTATTTACGATACTATAAACACAGGTATATACAAACACGTGAACATGCAACGGTTATGTTGTAAACACTAGCTAAACATTACTTGGGAGAGTATATACGATTATCAATTAATCAAGCCTATTTAACTCCTTGTTACTCAGCCATAAGATGGGACCTGGGTTCGAACCCCAGGCAAGACTGAAACAGTTGGTTCCGTTTAGTTCCCCTTCATAATGTGTGTGTTCACGTAGCAGTAAATACCTTGGAGTTAGTCAACTGTTGTGGGGTTGTATCCCGGGGGACCTTGACAAGTTCACTACAGGTTTCCTAAGAGTGTAAAACATAGAGAGAACAGAAACTATGTATAAGTAGTGCATAAAGTTTAATGAATAACCCCATGCAACATCCTCCAGGAGGCAAACCTTTAGCATTAAAAGAGTGTATAGTGTATGAAGTATTGACCAACAATGGTAACCAGCCACCTCACGCAGTCATGCAAGGAGGAGCTTACTGGCCCTTGAATCTGTGGCATAAATGTCATGAGATGAGTCAGATGATTCACTAGCCTCCTCGCTGGAATCATCAGAGGCTCTGGCAGTCATCAGCAGGGGCACTCGGGCATCTCCCTCCTCATCCCCTGAAACCTTGAAGTGATCACCATTTTCAAATGACATTTATCCAAGGCGAGGGTCGAGTCCTGAAAACCTGTTGTATATTTAGAATTCAAAACCTGAATTAATGCAAAGGGGGGGAGAGGGACACCATCTCTATGATCTAGACGGGGGACAAGAAGCCAACGGCTTGACCAGGTCCCCCTAGTACTTAACAATATAAAACATTTACAGATTTTTTTAACAGTACACAAGTGTAATTTTCTCAAAAAATAAAAAGTATGGCAGTTTTCACATCAAGTACTTGACCCAAAGTTGTGAATCATTTAGTAATATAAACATAATTAATTCTCAAAATTAGCTTCAAGCCGGGAACGCTATGAAGCACCATCAAATGTGCGGGATAATCAGATGACGCTAAATATCACTAAGGATGCCAATATGAGAATAAAAGCGCATAAGGCAAACGACATCAAAGGTATCCGATTCACCAAGGATACTATCGAGGGACAAGTGACCACGAGGGACGGTCGGGGAGCAACACACACACACGTCCTGGAAGTTCAGACGTTCAACAAGGATATGCACGACCGTAAAAGGGACAATGCAGTTTGGACAATAAGAAGCAGGGCGGCGCTCCATTAAGTGTCCATGAGTTAAGCGTGTATGGCCAACACGCAACCTAGCTAGAGTCGTTTCCCACCGCCGATTACGGAGGAAGGAGGAAGGCCACGGGGGGACGCACTACTCTTAAGAGCACGCAGTTTATTACCAGTAACAGAAGACCAACAACCCTGCCAACGTGCAAGGATGGAGGAATGAATAACTGGGTACAAGTCGGAATAAGGAATACCTTTACGGGAGATGGGACAAGTGCGGATAGCTTCCTTAACGGCAGCGTCCGCACGCTCATTTAAAGAGACATCAATATGGCTGGGAACCCAGCAAAACTCTGCTGTCATAAATCTACTGGAGATAAGAAACAACCAATGTTGACTCGACTACCACTGGATGGACTGGATTAAAGAACTCCAGAGCCATTAGGGCACTGCGAGAGTCAACTACAACCACAAAGGAGGATTGACAGCGGGAAAACAGTAGACGAAGAGCACAGAAAATAGCATAAAGTTCTGCCGTGAAGATCCTAGTCTCTGGAGGCAGGCGACACAAAGGTGTGGCCAGGAGAAACAACAGAGTAGCCTACACCATCTGCAGACTTGGACCTATCAGTGAAGGTGTTAACGGAGCGGGAGTGTGAAGGAAAGTGTTCAAGGAAAAGGCGTTTCAGAACTGAAGGAGGGGTAAAAGCTTTAGTGATGTGGGTCAGGGATTTAGGAAGGGGGGCCCTCCACGGGGGGCAAGGACAGGACAACACGAGGAAAAATATTGGTAATACTAACCGAAAAAGAATTTTGCAGGCGAGACAACCGGACAGAGGGAGGAGGTGAGGGGGAACAGGGACCACAGGAGGGGTAAAAGTCAAGGCATGACAGAGGCAAGAGTGAGGGTGCTGTAAGGGACCGTGCAAGGTAGCCAAGATAATAGCGATCACAGCAGTCCTTGAGAGACAGGAAGCCAGTGTCAGCATACAAGCTGAGGGTAGGAGTGGAACGAAAGGCACCAGAATTGAGGTGCAACCCAGTATGGTGCAAAGCATCAAGACGGTGAAGAGTAGAAAGAGTAGCAGACGAGTATGCAGGGCAACCATAATTGAGTTTAGACAGTATGGGAGAGGTATGTAAAGAGAGGAGCGTGAGCCTATCCGCTCCCAAAGAAGTTTGGGACAAAACCTTATGAAGGTTAAGGGCCTTAGAGCATTCAACTCGGAGGCAAGAGATATGGGCCGACCAAGACAAACGAGTGTCAAAGATTAACCCCAAAAACTTAGCGGAATCTTTGTACACAAGGGAATGACCATAAAGCAACAAAGGGGGACGAAGAAGTATATGCTTCATAGTAAAAGTCATAGCACAAGTCTTAGTCACTGAGAACTTGAAGCCACGAGTGTTAGCCCAAGACGACATGGCATCAATCGCAAGTTGAAGCTGCCGTTGAAGAAGAGACGAATCATCACCTCGACAGCAAAAGGTAAGATCGTCGCCATTGAGAGAGGACAAGATGCCAGAAGGAAGGGAGGAAAAAAGACCAGTAAGGGCAGAACACTACCTTGGGGTACACCTTCGTAATGCCGAAAAGAGGCAGAAAGAGCGATACTAAGCCTGACTCGAAAGGAATGACGAGAGAGGAAGCTTTGGAGGAAGAGGCAGATTACCACGAAGGCCAAAAGAACGAAGTTGGGACAGAATATGGTATCTCCAGGTGGTGTCGTAAGCCTTTTCCAGGTCAAAAAGGAGAGCAATAACAGAAGTCTTCGCAGCAAAAGCAGTACGAATATACACCTCCAAGTTCACCAAGACATCTGTTGTGCTGCAATACTTGCGAAAACCAAATTGAGAAAGGGAGAGGTGGTGATAGTGATCAAAGAACCACATCAGACGAACATTGACCATTCGTTCAAAGAGTTTGCAAACAACTCGTGAGGGCAATAGGGCTGAAGTCCTTAGGGGTTTTCCTGAGAGACCCCGGTTTCCTAATACAGAGTACAAAGGCATCAAGCCAGTCCTCAGGGACTGACGACGACTCCCAGACCTGGTTATACAGACTCAGTAAAGACTGAAACGTGCATGGAGGGAGATGGCGAAGCATCTCATAATGAATGTCATCCGAGCCCACTGCCATAGATCCGTGGAAACGTAAGATTTCCAACCCTCACGTTTAGCTGTACGGTTGGTCTAACGGGCCACCGCACTAGCCTTCCGAAACAAAACGAAAGAATTAGCTGTTGCAGCGTCGGTAATTCTTCCAGGCTGCATGCTTACAGCGGACAGCCCGAACACAGTCTGCATTCCACCAGGGAACGCACTTCCGCGTGCCCTGGGAGGTAGAGCGAGGAATAGAGCGGAGGGCAGCGTCGAAGACAGTGTCATGATAGAGGAGGAGGGTGCGAGGAAGAGACAGAGAGGAGAGGTCAGAGTAGCAAGGAGGGTAAATTGGTTCCAGTCAGCCTTGGCAAACTGCCACCTAGGGAAGGAAAGCGGAGGGTGGAAAGAAAAAAGGTAACAAGGATGGGGAAATGATCACTGTTATGGAGGTCATCAAGAACCTGCCACGTGAAATCTAAGTAAAGGGACGACGAGCAGAGAGAAAGATCAAGACAGGAAAGAGTGCGAGTCCGAGAGTCCATATGAGTGGGCTCACCAGAATTCATAAGAGATAGAGAAGAAGCGAGGACAAACGGTTCGAGAAGGGCAGCCTCGGGTGTTTGTCAGAACATCACCCCAGAGGGAATGTCGACAGTTGAAATCACCCAAAAGGAGCACCGGCTCTGGCAAGGAGTCCAAGAGGTGCTTAAGATCAGGAAGGGAAAGCAGGATATTTGGGGGGAGATAAATGGAACAGTAACAACGTACTGGGCGACAGACTCAATGGTCTCATCAGAAGAGGAACGGGAGCGAACAACACGAAGATTACTGGGAGGATGATGGACATCAGCCTGGACAGACAGCAGCGTGGAGGATCAAGAGACTGGGGGGAGGGTTGGGAAGAAAGAGTGGGGGGAGATGGGAAAGAAAACATAGGAGACATGGTGGACTGGGTAGGAAGGGGGGGGGGAACTCCAGGTGGAGAACCAGGAGGGAGACCTTTTGGGACAGGACGTAAAGGAACAAGGGAGGAGATGGTGGGTGTGTTTGGGTCTAAGGCCTGGAAACGGTTGTGAGACTAAGGAAGGTGGAAAGGACGAGGAATGGAAGAACGCAACACGCGAGCGTAGGATACGCCCTGCGAAAGGGGTCAATGACGAACTTGGCGTCTCGCTTCAGGAAAAGACAGACTATCACGGTGTTTCTAGTTGAGGATGGCTTCCTCGAGTTTGTAGTGTATACACGAGCGTGAGAAGGTAGGGTGGGCTTCACAGTAATTGAGGCAGCGAGCCTGGGGAGAAGTACACTTGGACTTAGAATGATCATCGTCCCCACACATGGGGCACAGATTCACAGTACTTGTGCATTTGTGAGGACACCGTGCCCGAACTTCCAACACTTATTGCAAAGTCTAGATCTGGCACAAGCAAGAATAATAGAGGGAGGAAGGGCCCTACTATCAAAGGTGATTTTTACAACTCGAAGGGGCTGACGGCGACGACCACGAGGGGGTCGAGTAAACGTGTCCACCTGGAGGACGGAATGGCCTTGGGCTCCGAGGATATGTTTATAGACTCATGGCAGTCTTTGAGGTCCCTAACACCAGTTGCAACATGGTGTGGGAGGAGAACAGTGCCAACACTAGTATTTAATCGAGCGTTTTTGGAGACCCCAAACAGGGGTCTCTCCAATGCAGGACAAAGTGGCTAAGTAAGTAGCTGCATCGTGAGGAGCAGCAGCGACGACACGTGTACCGAAACTGGTGGGGTTAAAAGTAACAGAGGCATCTACGGAATCAACAAGGTGTTTATGGAGGGAGAAATCCTCAGGAGTAGAATCCAGATGGTGGAGATAAAAGTATTTAGCCCATGTAGTGGGATCAAACAAGGCGTTTTAAGTATTAGTATGGGAAGGGATCGTGCGAGTGCGGCCGTGGTGGGGACGGCGTTGAGAACCCCTAGAGTGCGAGGGGGTAAAAGGTGCAGTAGTCACACAGTAGTCACAATGAGAGACGGAGCCGTGGCAAGTCACCACTGGGGGCTGGGAACTCGACCCAACCACAGAGGAGGGAGGGGAGCTGAGGGGAGTAGTCAGGAGGGTCAAAGGAGGAGCAAGATTGGGCCCAATGCAGCGGGGGCTACAGAGCCCGGTCTTCCAACACAGTGTGACTCGGGGGCTTGGTCGTCCACCCCACGAGCCTGAGAAGGTACAAGAGGAACATTATCCGACATAAAAATGAGGAAAGACTTTCATTCACGAATGTGCCCCCACACCCACCACGGAGCCACAATTAGAGGCAGGACACCCAACAAGAGACATGTCGCCGATCTTGCTGGGGCCTCCCAGGGGTGCGTCGTGAGTATTCTACGGGTGTAAGAGTATGCCTCCCCAAACACCCAGACGTCAAAATAAAAGAAGACCGAAGGGTAATCAAAACAGGCAAAAGGTTTGCGGGGTATGACAATGAGGAAGGAGAAAAGGGGGGGGGGGGGTAGAAAAACGAAACAGAAGGTAAAGGAAAAGGAGCCCAGCACAATTAGAGAGGACAGGAGCATAAGGCTACAAAAGGACAGAGGACTGTCCCAAGGAGCATCGCACTCTGGCAGCCGCCCACCAAGCCCCCTCACGGCGGCAACGAGCCAAGAGGAAGGGGGACCTTCTGGAAGATCGTTTACATATATTAGAAACAGGATGGGTCCAAGTACAAGCCTTGTGGGACTCCGCTGGTGACATCTCTGCTAAAATGATGATGTCTCCCTCACAGTTACTGGCCGTTTCCTGTTGCTTAGATACTCCCTTAACCATTGGAGCACCTTACATTTCACTCCTGCCTGTTGCTACAATTTTTTTTAACAGCCTTTTATGGGGGGTACTGTGTCAAAGGCTCTCTGACAGTCCAAGAAAATGCACTCTGCCCACCCTTCACTTTCTTGCCTAATTTTTGATTAGGCAAGGCAGGAGACGTCAGCCTATCTTTGCAGCCTGTTCATCAAACAAAGACCCAAAAGTGATTCCATGCACATGCCAAGCCCTCTGTTTATGAATTGAAAACGGTTTACACACGACTCAACTGATGACGTTCGAACACTTCCGGAAGAAGTGCTTCACTGACGACTTTTGTTCCAACAACAACGCTGTAAATGCTTCACCCACGTACTACAAATACAAATAATCGCCAAAAGAACCTAAACACCTATTATAACCTAAGCCTATATATGTACAATATGCTAATGTGTTGTAATAATTACTATTTCAGAAAATTCCTGTTCTGAATTAACAGAATGTAAAAATTTATGAATGTGTTTGTGGGGTTGACCGATAGATGTAATGGACTTGAGTAGAGGACGGGTTGAATTTTTCTTGCTTCGTCATACAATTCTATTTAACCTGTGAGGCACGATTTACCATCTCTGAACCCATGTTGGTGGTGTGTTACAAAGCTATTTCCCTCCAGATGCTGTGTGTGTGTGTGTACTCACCTATTTGTGCTTGCAGGGGTTAAGCTCTTTGGTCCTGCCTCTCAACTGTCAATCAACTGGTGTACAGGTTCCTGAGCCTACTGGGCTCTATCATATATACACTTGAAACTGTGTATGGAGTCAGCCTCCACCACATCACTGCCTAATGCATTCCACTTGTCTACTACTCTGACACTGAAAAAAATCTAATGTCTCTGACTCATTTGGGCACTCAATTTCCACCTGTATCCCCTAGTGCATGTGCCCCCTGTGTTAAATAGTCTGTCTTTATCTACTCTATCAATTCCTCTGAGAATCTTGTATGTGGTGATCATGTCCCCTCTAACTCTTCTGTCTCCTAGTGACGTGAGGTTTAATTCAACTAGTCTCGCGTAGCTCATACCCCTCAGTTCGGGTACTAGTCTGGTGGCAAACCTTTGAACCTTTTCCAGTTTAGTCTTATGCTTGACTAGATATGGACTCCATGCTGGAGCTGCATACTCCAGGATTGGTCTAACATATGTGGTATACAGTGTTCTGAAAGATCCCTTACACAAGTTTCTAAAGGCCGTTAGCCAACCTGGCAAATGCAGCTGATGTTATCCTCTTGATATGAGCTTCAGGGGACAGGTCTGGCGTGATATCAACCCCTAGGTCTTTCACTCTGAATCTTGAAGTATTTAATTTCCCAAATGATACCTTGTATCTGGTCTCCTGATCTCTACACCTATCTTCATTACATTACATTTGCTTGGGTTAAACACTAACAACCATTTGTTCGACCATTCCTGCAGCTTGTCCAGATCTTCTTGAAGCCTCAAGCTGTCCTCCTCTGTCTTAGTCCTCATAATTTTGGCGTCGTCAGCAAACATTGAGAGGAATGAGTCTATACCCTCTGGGAGATCATTTACATATATCAGAAACAGGATAGGTTCGAGTACAGAGCCCTGTGGGACTCCACTGGTGTCTTCACGCCAATCTGAGGTCTCACCCCTCACAGTAACTCTCTGCTTTCTATTGCTTAGGTACTCCCTTATCCACTGGAGCGCCCTACCAGTTACTCCTGCCAGTTTCTCCAGCTTATACATCAGCCTTTTATGGGGTCCTGTGTCAAAGGCTTTCCGACAGTCCAAACAAATGCAGTTCGCCCAATCCTTATCTGTCTTGCTTAATCTTTGTCACCTGATCGTAGAATTCTATTAAGCCTGTAAGGCAAGATTTACCCTCCCTGAACCCATGTTGATGGGTTGTCACGAAGTCCCTTCTCTCCAGATGTGCTACTAGGTTTTTTCTCACGATCTTCTCCATCACCTTGCATGGTATACAAGTTAAGGACACTGGCCTGTAGTTCAGTGCCTCTTGACTGTCACCCTTTTTGTATATTGGTACCACATTAGCAGTCTTCCATATTTCTGGTAGGTCTCCCGTTTCCAGTGACCTACTATACACTATGGAGAGTGGCAAGCAAAGTGCTCCTGCACACTTTTTCAATACCCATGGCGAGATTCTGTCCGGCCCAACAGCCTTTCTCACGTCCAGCTCCAATAGGTGCCTCTTCACCTCATCTCTTGTAATTTCGAACCCTTCCAAGGCCGCCTGGTTTGCTGCCACCTCTCCTAGCGCCGTGACCTCTCCTTGTTCTATTGTGAAGACCTCCTGGAAACTCTTGTCGAGTTCTTCACACACCTCTTTGTCTGTCGGAAAATCCGACACCATTTAATAACATCATACAGGCAGATAATATTGCTGTGTTGTATAAACAAGTTAACCCATAGAAAATGTAACTTGTAGTGGAATTTCCGTCTATAGAAAACGGGATATCATTACCACATACTATTATAAATTCACCACCTATTATGGTGCGAATTATTCTTAAATACATTAGTCTTTGGACTTTACCATCATAAAAACATCTCATAAAAATTATCTTAATTATCAGAATTTAAATAGAGTAAATGTGACCATTCTATCACTTACTGTCATCTGGACAATGTAGGCCAGTAGCGTCAGTGAGGAGGGAGTGGTCAGCCATTGTTATTGTTGTTAAGACCACAGAGTCGTGGAGCAAATTCGGCTCCTATAAATTCTCTTGGACGAAGTGTTATGGAAGATCAGAGTAGTGATCTGCCATCATCAACACGCTGTCATCAATCTCAAGGGAAGTGTCTTTCCGAAACCCGTTTATCTAATCATTTTTGGCCATTAATGTCAGTAGATAGGGCGTACCGATTAGAACACGAATGATCGACTCAAACAAGGTAATTAAGCCTAGGTCTTTATGGTTCAATGTACAGTGTTTTCTCTGATATAGCTGTCATATATTAGGATTCTGGCTTCATAGCTAGCGCCCTTTTGACAGGTCAAGACGAGGAAGCATGCTTTGTGTACCAGTTACTGGGTGATGGAAGCTACCTCAAAGAGGATAATTTGGTCTCTACATCCTGGTTATACCTGGTGGACTAAGGCCTGCTGTACAATAAGATAAGGAACCTCTTCAATGTACACTAATGTGTAGTTAATACTGTAGTTTGATTGGCTGCATATATATAAATTTAATATAAACCCCCCTAATGTGTAGAGGATCGATTTGTGAGATTATTGCAGAAATACAGTCCACTTAACATCATACCAATTGCTATCGAAATATATAAATTAACGTAAATATAAATTCTATATAAATTAAATATAAATCTCACAGGTCGGTTCCCACATTGTCATTCTCTGTGTACCTGTCCTCACCCATTCCAAGTTTCATCACCTGTTCCTTCACTGTTGTTTTGCTCCTGATGTGACTGTGTAGTAGCTTTGGTTCGGTCTTGGCTTTATTTGCTATATCACTTTCATACTTTTCTCAGCTTCTCTTCTCACCCTGACATACTCATTCCTGGTTCTCTGGTATCTCTCTCTGCTTTCTGCTGTTCTGTTATTTCGGAAGTTCCTCCATGCCCTTTTGTTCAGTTCCTTTGCTTTCATACATGCCCTATTATACCATGGATTCTTCTTTTGCTTCTCGGTTTTTCCTGTTGGGCCGGGACAAACCTGCTTACAGCCTCCTGGCACTTTTGGGTGACATAGTCCATCATGTCTTGTACGAACTTAGTTCTGTGTCCCATGGTATATCCCTTAGGAATTTATTCATCTCATAATTCCCCTTTCGGTACGCCAGCCCTTTGTTTCCCAGTTCTTTTTTTTCGGGAGATAATTCCTAGCCCAACCAGGTACTCAAAGATCAATACACTGTGATCACTCATTCCCAAGGGGGGGCTTCCAACTTACCTTCCCTTATATCGTGTGTGTACTCACCTAGTTGTACTCACCTAGTTGTGTCTGCAGGATCGAGCATTGACTCTTGGATCCTGCCTTTCGAGCATCGGTTGTTTACAGCAATGACTCCTGTCCTATTTCCCTATCATACCTGGTTTTAAAATTATGAATAGTATTTGCTTCCACAACCTGTTCCTGAAGTGCATTCCATTTCCCCACTACTCTCACGCTAAAAGAAAACTTCCTAACATCTCTGTGACTCATCTGAGTTTCAAGCTTCCATCCATGTCCTCTCGTTCTGTTACTATTCCGTGTGAACATTTCGTCTATGTCCACTCTGTCAATTCCTCTGAGTATCTTATACGTTCCTATCATGTCCCCCCTCTCCCTTCTTCTTTCTAGTGTCGTAAGGCACAGTTCCCTCAGGCGCTCTTCATACCCCATCCCTCGTAGCTCTGGGACGAGTCTCGTTGCAAACCTCTGAACCTTTTCCAGTTTCATTATATGCTTCTTCAGATGGGGACTCCATGATGAGGCGGCATACTCTAAGACTGGCCTTACGTAGGCAGTGTAAAGCGCCCTAAATGCCTCCTTACTTAGGTTTCTGAATGATGTTCTAACTTTTGCCAGTGTAGAGTACGCTGCTGTCGTTATCCTATTAATATGTGCCTCAGGAGATAGATTAGGTGTTACGTCCACCCC
Source organism: Procambarus clarkii (assembly GCF_040958095.1). Lineage (NCBI taxonomy): Eukaryota > Metazoa > Arthropoda > Malacostraca > Decapoda > Cambaridae > Procambarus > Procambarus clarkii. Next base: position 47,648,322 of record NC_091160.1, on the reverse strand, counting down.
CAGGTCTCTTTCACGCGTCGTTACAGGTAGGCTGTTCCCCTTCATTGTGTACTGTCCCTTTGGTCTCCTATCTCCTAGTCCCATTTCCATAACTTTACATTTGCTCGTGTTGAATTCTAGTAACCATTTCTCTGACCATCTCTGCAATCTGTTCAGGTCCTCTTGGAGGATCCTGCAATCCTCATCTGTCACAACTCTTATCATCAACTTTGCATCATCCGCAAACATCGACATGTAGGACTCTACGCCTGTAAACATGTCGTTAACATATACAAGAAATAGAATTGGTCCCAGCACCAATCCTTGTGGTACTCCACTTGTTACTGTTCGCCAGTCCGACTTCTCGCCCCTTACCGTAACTCTTTGGCTCCTTCCTGTTAGGTAGTTCCTTATCCATTCTAGGACCTTTCCCCCCACCCCCGCCTGCCTCTCGAGCTTGAACAGCAGTCTCATGTGCGGTACTGTATCAAAGGCTTTTTGGCAGTCCAGAAATATGCAGTCTGCCCAACCATCTCTGTCCTGTCTTATCCTCGTTATTTTATCATAGAATTCCAGAAGGTTTGTTAGGCACGATTTCCCTGTCCAGAACCCATGTTGATGTTTGTTCACAAACCTAATGTTCTCCAGGTGTGCAACCAGTCGCAGCCTAATTATTCTTTCCAGTATTTTACAGGGGATGCTTGTCAGTGATACAGGTCTGTAGTTAAGTGCCTCCTCCCTATCTCCTTTCTTGAAGATCGGCACGACATTTGCCTTCTTCCAGCAACTGGGCAATTCTCCTGACATAAGTGACTCATTAAAGATCATTGCCAGAGGCACGCTGAGGGCCTGTGCTGCTTCTTTTAGTATCCACGGTGATACTTTGTCTGGCCCAACTGCTTTAGTTGCATCTAGAGTTGTCAACTGTTTCATTACCTCCTCTGCTGTCACCTCTATATCTGATAGTCTTTCATCTAGGGTAACCCCTTCCAACAATGGGAGCTGCTCAGGCTCGGTAGTGAACACTCCATGGAAACTGGCATTCAGTGCCTCGCAGATTTCCTTGTCACTTTCAGTATATGCCCCCTCTGTCTTCCTTAGTCTTGTCACTTGGTCGTTCACCGACATTTTTCTTCTTATATGACTGTGTAGTAACTTAGGTTGTTTTTTCGCTTTGATTGCAATATCGTTCTCATAGTCCCTTTCCGATGTTCGTCTTATGTTAATGTAATCGTTCCTAGCTCTGTTGTATCTGCTTCTGTTGTCCTCTGTTCTTTGTCTTCTGTACTTCCTCCACTCCCGTCTGCTGGCCATTTTTGCTTCCTGACACTGTCTATTAAACCATGGGTTATTATATTCCTTCTTATTTTTTCCCTTTACCGTTGGTATAAATCTCTCTTCGGCCTCCTGGCATTTCTGTATGACTAGGTCCATCATATCTTGGACTGTTTTTCCTCTAATTTCTTCCTCCCACTGCACTTCACCCAGATAGTCCCTTATCCTCATATAGTCCCCTTTCCTGTAGTCAGCTCTCCTTTCCCAGATCTCTTGTCCCATGGTCATAAGTTTGAATTCCATCATGTAGTCAAAGACTAGGACACAATGGTCACTGGCCCCTAGAGGTATTTCATGCTCTAAATTCTCGATATCTTCTACGTTCTGGGTGAAAATCAGGTCTAATAGGCTCGGTGCATCTCCTCCTCTTTCCCTTGTGTCTTCCTTCACATGTTGTGTCAGGAAATTCCTGTCTATAACATCTACTAATTTTGCTCCCCACGTTTCGTCCCCTCCATGGGGATTCCTTGATTCCCAATTTATCTCTCCATGATTTAGGTCCCCCATGATCAGCAGCTTCGCTCTCATTCTGTGGGCTAGTGTTGCTGCCTTCTGCAGTTCATCTATACATGCTTTGTTGTTGTCATCATACTCCTGCCTGGGTCTTCTACTGTTTGGTGGGGGATTGTAGATTACCAAGATCACAATCTTCCTCCCATCTACTGTCAGAGTTCCATGTATGAAGCTTGTGCACTCATTGGTAACTCGATTTCCCAGGTCTTCAAACTTCCATTTCCGCTTTATTAGGAGTGCTACTCCCCCTCCCTGTCTCTGTGTCCTCTCTTTTCGTATCACCTGGTACCCTTCAGGAAAGATTGCATCTGAGATCATGTCATTAATTTTAGTTTCCACAATTGCAACTATGTCAGGATCTGCTTCACTCACTCTTTCTTTTATCTCTTCTGCTTTATTAGATACCCCATCAGCATTGGTGTACCAAACCTTGAGATTCTTCATGGAAACTCTTGTACCAGAGTTCTCCCTTTCTCTGGGGGTCTGTGTGTGTGTGTGTGTGTGTGTGTGTGTGTGTACTCACCTATTTGTACTCACCTATTTGTGCTTGCAGGATCGAGCATTGACTCTTGGATCCCACCTTTCCAGCAATCGGTTGTTTACAGCAATGACTCCTGTCCCATTTCCCTATCATACCTAGTTTTAAAAGTATGAATAGTATTTGCTTCCACAACCTGTTCCCCAAGTGCATTCCATTTTTCCACTACTCTCACGCTAAAAGAAAACTTCCTAACATCTCTGTGACTCATCTGAGTTTCCAGTTTCCACCCATGTCCCCTCGTTCTGTTATTATTACGTGTGAACATTTCATCTATTTCCACTTTGTCAATTCCTCTGAGTATTTTATATGTCCCTATCATATCTCCTCTCTCCCTTCTTTTCTCTAGTGTCGTAAGGTTCAGTTCCTGCAGACGCTCTTCATATCCCATCCCTCGTAACTCTGGGACAAGCCTCGTCGCAAACCTCTGGACCTTCTCCAGTTTCTTTGTGTTTCTTCAGGTGGGGGCTCCATGATGGCGCGGCATACTCTAAGACGGGTCTCACGTAGGCAGTGTAAAGCGCCCTAAAAGCCTCCTCATTTAGGTTTCTGAATGAAGTTCTAATTTTCGCCAATGTAGAGTACGCTGCTGTCGTTATCCTATTTATATGTGCCTCAAGAGTTAGATTAGGTGTCACATCCACTCCCAGGTCTCTTTCTCGAATCGTTACAGGTAGGCTGTTCCCCTTCATTGTGTACTGTCCCTTTGGTCTCCTATCACCTGATCCCATTTCCATAACTTTACATTTACTGGTGTTAAACTCCAGTAGCCATTTCCCTGACCATCTCTGCAACCTGTTAAAGTCCTCTTGGAGGATCCTACAATCCTCGTCTGTCACAACTCTTCTCATTAATTTTGCGTCATCCGCAAACATTGACATGTATGATTCCACTCCTGTAAACATATCATTTATGTAAATTAGAAAGAGGATTGGTCCCAGCACCGACCCTTGAGGTACTCCACTTGTTACTGTTCGCCAGTCTGACTTCTCGCCCCTTACCATTACCCTCTGGCTCCTTCCTGTTAGGTAGTTCTTCACCCATACTAGGGCCTTTCCGCTTACTCCTGCCTGCCTCTCAAGTTTGTATAGCAGTCTCATGTGCGGTACTGTATCAAAGGCCTTTTGGCAGTCAAGAAATATGCAGTCTGCCCAGCCTTCTCTGTCCTGCCTTATCCTTGTTACTTTATCATAGAATTCTAAAAGGTTTGTTAGGCATGATTTCCCTGTCCAGAACCCATGTTGGTGCTTGTTTACAAACCCAATGCTCTCCAGGTGCTCAACAAGTCTTAGCCTAATTATTCTTTCAAGTATTTTGCAGGGGATGCTTGTCAGTGATACGGGTCTGTAGTTAAGTGCCTCCTCCCTATCACCTTTCTTGAAAATCGGTACGACATTTGCCTCCTTCCAGCAACTGGGCAATTCTCCTGACATAAGTGACTCACTAAAGATCATTACCAGAGGCACGCTGAGAGCCTGCGCTGCCTCTTTAAGTATCCACGGTGATACTTTGTCTGGTCCAACAGCTTTATTTGCATCCAGTGTTGTCAACTGTTTCATTACCTCCTCTGCTGTCACCTCTATATCTAGTATAGTCTTACATCTAGGGTAAGCTAGGGTATAGTCTTACATGTAGTGTGTGTGTGTGTGTGTGTGTGTGTGTGTGTGTGTGTGTGTGTGTGTGTGTGTGTGTGTGTGTGTGTGTGTGTGTGTGAGTGAGTTTGTGAGTGAGTTTGTGAGTGAGTTTGTGAGTGAGTTTGTGAGTGAGTTTGTGTGTGTGTGGGGGGGGGAGTTAATATATGTAGTAGAATTAAGTACCACTCTTGCCCGGGAGTCAGAACCTGTTAGACAACCGCCGGTTAGAAAGGCGGGGTCCAGGAGCTAACACCTCGAGCCGACAGGTAACAATAGTGAATAGTTGACTTATTTATACCAACTACTGTATAATACAGCCAACAGAACCAACTACTGTATAATACACCCAACAGAACCCAACTGCTGTATAATACAGCCAACAGAACCCAACTGCTGTATAATACAGCCAACAGAACCCAACTACTGTATAATACAGCCAACAGAACCCAACTACTGTGTAATATACCCAACAGAACCCACCTACTGTATACACCCAACAGAACCCAACTACTGTATACAGCCAACAGAACCCAACTGCTGTATAATACACCCAACAGAACCCAACTACTGTATAATACAGCCAACAGAACCCAACTACTGTATAATACAGCCAACAGAACCCAACTACTGTATAATACAGCCAACAGAACCCAACTACTGTATAATACACCCAACAGAACCCAACTGCTGTATAATACACCCAACAGAACCCAACTACTGTATACACCCAACAGAACCCAACTGCTGTATAATACAGCCAACAGAACCCAACTACTGTATAATACAGCCAACAGAACCCAACTACTGTATAATACACCCAACAGAACCCAACTACTGTATACAGCCAACAGAACCCAACTGCTGTATAATACACCCAACAGAACCCAACTGCTGTATAATACAGCCAACAGAACCCAACTACTGTATAATACACCCAACAGAACCCAACTGCTGTATAATACACCCAACAGAACCCAACTACTGTATACACCCAACAGAACCCAACTACTGTATACACCCAACAGAACCCAACAGGTGAGAGAAGTGAGCCAACTGGACAGGTGAGAGGCGGCCACTAGAGAGCAGCACAGGTAACTGCCCACACCTGGCAGCCCACCTCACCTGTAGCGCCGTAACGGGTCACCAGGTGCGACGTGTCTGCAAAATTGGGCGCTGGAAAACAAAAGAACAAAATCTAAGTTCACAAAATCAGACAGAACTTTAAAAGTGGTTTTGTGTGTTTGTTCACAAAGACAATAGTAGAAAAGTGCAAGAAAAGCCTTCAAAGGCAAGTTATTTGGGTGATATCAGGGGATATATCCCCCCCCTGGGGCTATCGTAAGGGGTATCGTGATAGCAGGATAGCGAGTCGTATTGGGATATTGTGTTGATTAAATTATTATTATTACCCTTTGCCTAACACTGAAAGAAAAGCAAAAGCAAAAAATAAATGGATTATAAAAAAAAGAATCGATTACAAGTAACAATATTTGTTTACCTTCTTCCGTTTTCTTTATTTTGTTTACCTTCTTCCGTTTTCTTTATTTTGTTTACCTTCTTCCGTTTTCTTTATTTTGTTTACCTTCTTCCGTTTTCTTTATTTGCCACTCCGTAAGAAACACGACTGTTTTCCTAGACCAGAAGGGGACGAACCCAAGCGACCTACCAGGCTATGGAGGCCGATGGGTAGAAAACGTCCATTTTACGGTGATTTAATTGCTAGTAATAGGTGGCATTTTTAACGGATTGGTTTGGTGGATTGCGTTGAAAATGCGACGTACTGGACGAGGACACACCGTCTCTAGTGTTACAGGAGTAAGGTAGAGCCTCGTCACAGGAGCTGAATACAGAGAGAAAAGGGAGGGGGAAGAGAGGGGGGAGGAGGTGAGAGGGGGGAGGGGGAAGAGAGGGGGGAGGAGGTGAGAGGGGGGGAGGGGGAAGAGAGGGGGGAGGAGGTGAGAGGGGGGGAGGGGGAAGAGGGGGGAGGAGGTGAGAGGGGGGGAGGGGGAAGAGAGGGGGGAGGAGGTGAGAGGGGGGGAGGGGGAAGAGAGG